>NC_069503.1:15954501-16005728 GCF_027579735.1 Bombina bombina | reverse complement strand
ATGTTATCACGTCTCTCTCTGACGCTACTTTGGCGGGAATCGTCGCTACAAAAAGGAAGTTGTGCTCTGAAATCACTCACAACATCCGCTCACGACAAAAACTATAATTCCCAGCATTCCAAAGCGTAGAACAAACCTACTTCCCACGGCAGTGAGCATAAAAACTACAACTCCCACAATGCTCGGCTTCGCACTTTTTGAAAATTCCGCACACAATTAAACAATTGCCATCCAATCTGGACAGCCCGTTTGTGACGTCATGTGACCCTGACTTGTAAATAACAAGTTGTTAAACGCGCTAGAATGCCACGTAAGTGACGTCTGTGTGTCACGTGATACCACTGACGTGAAGATCATGTGATATGCTGCTTGATCGTCATTACCATAATAACCGTCATATAGCCGCAGCTCCTTCTGTACGTGTTGCGCACTGTCACATAACTACTGTACTGCTCCCGCTTTATTCGGTTACCGCAGCTGCATCTGTCAGACTAAATTAAACCCTTACCGTATTTGTCACTTTTTTCACCCGGACATGCAGTATAGCCCAGATATGAGTTACTGGAGAGAGGATGATGCTGAAGTTAGCTTACTATTCACCCAGCATCCTATTCAGGTTAGCTTCTTATTCATGAAATAAATCATTTATTAAACAACAATTAGCAAAGTTAATATGATATTAATCATGAAATAAATTATTTATTAAACAACAATTAGCAAATTTAATATGATATCAATCATGAAATAAATTATTTATTAAACAACAATTAGCAAAGTTAATATGATATAAATCATGAAATAAATTATTTATTAAACAACAATTAGCAAAGTTAATATGATATAAATCATGAAATAAATTATTTATTAAACAACAATTAGCAAAGTTAATATGATATAAATCATGAAATGTGGCACCATCATTTTCATTAATTTCAATGGGAAATTCTGAATAAGGTACCAAGCTTTGGCTCACTCACATTTGTCTTGTTTTATACTAATTGTGCATCCCTCATAAAAAAGTTAAAATTA
Source organism: Bombina bombina (assembly GCF_027579735.1). NCBI lineage: Eukaryota > Metazoa > Chordata > Amphibia > Anura > Bombinatoridae > Bombina > Bombina bombina. The sequence goes on along the minus strand of NC_069503.1, from coordinate 16,004,699 downwards.
GGTAAAAAGCCAAATGATATTGATCATGTAATATGGCATCATACGTGGTACCCTAATTCCAATGCATTTCAAAGGGAGATTGTGAATAAATAACCAAGCTTTTAATCTATGAAAACCATCTTGGCTCACTCATGTTTGGCTTGTTTTATGCTATTTGGGCATCCCTCAATCTAAAAAGAATAAATCTAGCCTGAGCCAAATGATATTGATCATATAATATGGCATCATACGTGGCACCCTTTCATCCATGCATTTAAATGGAAACAATTCTGAATAAGGAAGCAAGCATTTCCTTTATTAAAACAATCTTGGCACCCCCCAGATTTAGTTTGTTTTCCAGTAATTGGATATACCTCTAAACGAAAAAGTATGGCACCCTAGAAATTCTGAAAAGGGAACCTACTTGGTCTACTCATATTCGGCTTGTTTTATACTAAACATTCCTCTATATAAAAAAGTTAAATCTAGCCTAAGCCAAATGATATTAATCATAAAATATGGCGCCATGCTAGCTACCCTAATATATGCATTTTAAAGGAAATTCTGAATAAGGAATGGAGCATTCCTTCTATGAAAACCTTTTTGGCTCCTCCAGATTTGCTTCTGTTCTACTAATTGAGCATCCCACTATGGGAAAAAGTTGAATCTAGACTGAGCCAAATGATATTGATCATGAAATTTGACACCATACGTTGTACTGTAGTATCCATGCATTTCAATGGGAAGTTCTGAAGAAGAAACCAAGCATTTTCTCTATAAAAAAACAACTTGGCTTATCCAAATTTGGATTGTCTTCTATAGAAAAAAGTTGAATCTTGTCTGAGCTAAATCATATTAATTATAAAATAAATGTCACCAAACCTGGCACCCTAACATCCATGCTTTTCAAAGGGAAATGCTGAATATGGAACCGAACAATTAAAATATGACACAAAACATGGAACCACAGCATCCATGCATATCAATATGAAATTATAAATAAGGAACTGAGCTTTACATACATAAAAAAACATATTTTATACTTACCAGATAAATTCCTTTCCTTCCGGATAGGGAGAGTCCACGGCTTCATTCCTTAATGTTGGGAAATACCCACCAGGAGGAGGCAAAGACACCCCAGCCAAAGGCTTAAATATCCCACCCACTTACTCATTACCCCAGTCATTCTGCCAAGGGAACAAGGAATGTAGGAGAAACATCAGGGTATAAATGGTGCCAGAAGAATAAGATAAATATTAGGGAGATGCCCCTTAGACAAGAAAAAACGGGTGGGGACCGTGGACTCTCCCTACCCGTAAGGAAAGGAATTTATCTGGTAAGCATAAATTATATTTTCCTTCCTAAAATAGGGAGAGTCCACGGCTTCATTTCTTACTGTTGGGAAAACTGTACCCAAGCTCTAGAGGACACTGAATGATTAACGGGAGGGAACAAAAAACATTTCTCCCGAAAGCTGCTTCAGCCGAAGCAAAAACTTATAAAATTTAAAAAAGTATATAAGGAGGACCAGGTTGCCGCCTTACAAATCTGATCCATAGAAGCTTCGTTCTTAAAGGCCCAGGAGGAATCCACTGCTCTGGTAGAATGAGCCATTATCCTCTCAGGAGGCTGATGTCTTCCTGTCTCGTAAGCTAAGCGGATGACACTCCTCAACCAGAAAGATAGGGAAGTAGTAGTAGCCTACTGCTCCTTACACTTCCCAGAATAGACAACAAATAAAGAGAAAGATTGTTTAAACTCCTTGGTAGCCTGAAGATAAAATTTAGTAGCCCGAACCACATCCAAATTGTGAAGCAACCATTCCTTCGAATAAGAAGGATTAGGACACAAGGAAGGTACAACAATCTCTTGATTGACGATGTGGTCTGACACATACTTAGGTAGAAAACCTAATTTAGTGCGTCAAACTGCCTTATCTGCATGAAAAAAAACAGATAAGGGGGCTCACATTGCAAAGCAGAAATCTCAGAAACTCTGCACACAGAGGCTATAGCCAACAAAAAGATAACAATTTAATGTCAACAGAATGTATAGGCTCAAACGGAGTCTGTTGCAAAACACGAAGAACAAGATTCAGGCTCCAAAGTGGAGCCCCAGATCTAAACACAGATCTGATCCTAATCAGAGCCCTAACAAAGGACTGCACATCTGGAAGCTCGGCCAGTTTCTTGTGCAGTAAAACCGAAAGGGCTGAAATCTGTCCCCTCAGGGAACTAGCCGACAGACCCTTCTCCAGTTCATCCTGGAGAAAAGATAGTATTCTGGCAACCTTAACCCTGTGCCAGGAAAAACCATGCTCTTCACACCAGTCTAAGTAGGTCCTCCACACTTTATGGTAGAGTATCAATAACACTCTCAGAGAAACCCCTCTTGGCTAAGTGTTCAATCTCCACGCAGTCAGCCTTAGAGAATCTAGATTTAGATGAACAAATGGACCCTGTATCAGCAATTCCATGCAACAAGGTAACTTCCATGGCAGATATGAGGATATCCCCACCAGATCCACAAAACACGTCCTTCGTGGTCACGAAGGAGCAATCAGGATCACTGATGCCTGCTCCTGTTTGATGCGGGCCACTACACGAGGAAGAAGCGGTAAAGGAGGAAAGAGATATACAAGTTTAAACCTCCAGGGCATTGCTAGTGCATCTATAAGATCTGCTTGAGGATCCCTCGACCTAGACCCATACCTGGGCAACTTGGCATTGAGATGGGAGGCCATGAGATCTATCTCTGGCGTCCCCCACTCTTTGCATATCTACAAACACTTCTGGATGGAGAGACCATTCCCCTTGGTGAAAGGATTGCCTGCTGAGAAAATCCACTTCACAGTTGTCCACACCCGGAATCTGGATTGCTGACAGCGAACAGCAGTGAGCCGTCTTCCCACTCCAGTATACGAGATACTTCCTTCATCGCCAGGGAACTTCTCGTTCCCCCCTGATGGTTCATGTATGCAACCGAGGTTATGTTGTCTTATTGGATTCTGATAAACTGGGACAAACCCAGAAGGGGCCAAGCCTTCAAGGCATTGAAGATTGCCCGTAGTTCCAATATATTGATCAGAAGGGTGGACTCTTCCTGAGTCTACAGCCCCTGTGCCTTTTTGGAACCCCAAACAGCTCCCCATCCAGATAGGCTTGCGTCCGTAATCACAATCTCCCAGGATGGTCTTAACAAGCACGTCCCTCGAGACAAATGATCTGGACAGAGCCACCAAGAGAGCAATTCTCTCGACCGGCTGTCTAATACAATCTGGACAGATCTGAATGATCGCCATTCCACTGTCTCAACATGCATAGCTGTAGAGGTCTGAGACGGATTCTGGCGAGAGGAATGATGTCCATTAAGGACACCATAAGACCAATCACCTCTATACACTGAACCACAGAGGGACACAAGGAGCTACGGAGGGCAAGACAAGTCGAAGTTAACTTGCAACGTCTGTGGTCTGTTAGAAATATCCTCATGGATATGGAGTCTATGATAGTACCCAGGAATTCCACCCTGGTATTTGGGATAAGAGTATTGTGGGAGTGACCAAACAACTAACATGCGCAATGGGCGTGGCTACACGAACGTTCCGCGGTCACAAAGCTGTAACTACACCCCTGCTGCAGTTTAGTGGAGTACAAGGCCCCGGTGAGTGACTGACCTGCTCACTGCGCTCCGGTCATGTTATCACGTCTCTCTCTGACGCTACTTTGGCTGGAATCGTCGCTACAAAAAGGAAGTTGTGCCCTGAAAACCCTCACAGCATCCGCTCACGACAAAAACTATAATTCCCAGCATTCCAAAGCGTAGAACAAACCTACTTCCCGCGGCAGTGAGCATTAAAACTACAACTCCCACAATGCTCGGCTTTGCACTGTTTGACAAATCCGCACACATTTAAACAATTGCCATCCAATCTGAACAGCCCGTTTGTGACGTCATGTGACCCTGACTTGTAAATAACAAGTTGTTACTCGCGCTAGAATGCCACATAAGTGACGTTTGTGTGTCACGTGATTACAACTGATGTGAAGATCATGTGATATGCTGCTTGATCGTCATTACCATAATAACCGTCATATAGCCGCAGCTCCTTCTGAACGTGTTGCATAGTGTCACACAGCTACTGTACTGCTCCCGCTTTATCCGGTTACCGCACTTACCACAGCTGCATCTGTCAGACTGAATAAAATCCTTACTGTATTTGTCACTTTTTTTCACCCGGACATGCAGTATAGCGCAGATATGAGTTACTTGAGAGAGGATGATGCTGAAGTTAGCTTACTATTCACCCAGCATCCTATTCAGGTTAGCTTCTTATTCATGAAATAAATCATTTATTAAACAACAATTAGCAAAGTTAATATGATATAAATCATGAAATTTAGTAGTGATGCACCGAAATGGAAATTCTGGACCGAATCCGAAAATCCGGGATGCACTTGGCCGAAAACCGAAACTGATACAGAAAATGTATTTTTTCAAATTATTTTCAAATTATTTTTTTTTAGCTGTTTTTTTTTTGCCTAATTAGAGCCAATACAAAATGCCCACACTTTTATTGAAAGTAACACACTAAAATTGAACAAAAATATCTTAAAACAATAATATGCTACACAATAATTTTACCAAGAAAAAAAAAAAACAGGCAAAAAATAATGCCATTTTCGACCAAAATGTTTCTGCGACCAAAATTTTGGTGCCTCCCTACTTAAAACAATTATAAATATCAATATACTGTATTATTCTTCATTTAGTTCTATGTAACAGTCATATTTAACAGGTTTTTTTTTTTTTTACCAATTATCCAAATAAAGTATAATCCTAGAAAACTCATTATATGCAGAACAGTAAGTGAAGTAATAAACTTAAACAGCAGCTCTAGGCTAGCATCAAATTTGAAATATGCTACACAATCATTTTACCGAAACTAACAGACAAAAAAACCGAAAACCGAAATAGCCAAAAATGCCATTTTCGGCCGAAACTTTCTGCGGCCGAAATTTCGGTGCATCCCTAAAATTTAGCACCAAAGGTGGCACCATAATTTTCATTAATTTCAATGGGAAATTCTGAATAAGGTACCAAGCTTTTACTCTTGGCTCACTCACATTTGTCTTGTTTTATACTAATTGTGCATCCCTCATAAAAAAGTTAAAATTAGGTAAAAAGCCAAATGATATTGATCATGTAATATGGCACCAAACCTGGTACCCTAATTCCAATGCATTTCAAAGGGAGATCTTAAATAAGTAACCAAGCTTTTACTCTATTAAAACCATCTTGGCTTACTCACATTTGGCTTGTTTTATACTAACTGGGCATCCCTCTATATAAAAAGAATCAAACTAGCCTGAGCCAAATGATATTGATCATGTAATATGGCACCAAACCTGGTACCCTAATTTCAATGCATTTCAATGGGAAATTCTGAATAAGCAACCAAGCTTTTAATCTATGAAAACCATCTTGGCTCATTCACAATTGGATTGTTTTATGCTAATTGGGCATCCCTCTATATAAAAAATTCAATGTAGCCTGAGCCAAATGATATTGATCATATAATATGGCATCAAAGCTGGCACCCTAATTTCAGTTTATTTCAATGGGAGATTTTGAATAAGTAACCAAGCTTTTAATCTATGAAAACCATCTTGGCTCACTCACATTTGGCTTGTTTCATGCTAATTGGGCATCCCTCTATCTAAAAAAATTAAATGTAGCCTAAGCCAAATGATGTTATTTATATAATATGGCATCAAAGCTGGCACCCTAGCATCCATGCATTTCAATGGGAAATTATGAATAAGTAACCAAGCATTTACTCTATTAAAATCATCTTGGCTCACTCACATTTGGATTGTTTTATGCTTATTGGGCATCCCTCTAAATAAAAAAATTCAATGTAACCTGAGCCAAATGATATTGATCATGTAATATGGCATCAAACCTGGTACCCTAATTCCAATTCATTTCAATGGCCAATTCTGAATAAGTAACCAAGCTTTTAATCCTTGAAAACCATCTTGGCTCACTCACATTTGGCTTGTTTTATGCTAATTGGGTATCCCTGAATCTAAAAAAAATCAATCTAGCCTGAGCCAAATGATATTGATCACGTAATATGGCACCAAACCTGGTACCCTAATTTCAATGCATTTCAATGGGAGATTTTGAATAAGTAACCAAGCTTTTAATCTATGAAAACCATCTTTCTCACATTTTACTTGTTTTATACTAATTGGGCATCTATCTATATAAAAAGAATCAATCTAGCCTGAGCCTAATTATATTGATCATGTATCATTTCAATGCATTTCAATGGGAGATTTTGAATAAGTAACCAAGCTTTTAATCTATGAAAACCATCTTGTCTCACTCACATTTGGCATGTTTTATGCTAATTGGGCATCCCTCTATATATATAAAAAAAACAATGTACATAGTAATATGCCATTAGTTACAGACGCTGATATTTCTCCAATAACATGGTCTGACCACTCCTCAATATCGTTGACTCTGACCTGGCCCTCGGTACCAATACACTCGTTTCACTGGAGACTGGATGAGGCTATGCTACATGACCCACTAGTCGTACAACAAACCCAGCAAGCTTTGACAGAGTACTTTCAGCTAAACTGCAACTCCACGACGTACACTCCAATGGCTTGGTTCGCACATAAGGCTGTTCTCAGGGGGTCGTTGCTGAAACAGAAAGCTATTAAAAAGCGTTCTTCGCTAGCACAATACAAAACACTACTACAGAAAGTACAAACTGACGAAAATTCACATAAAAGTAATCCCCAGAGACAGGATCTTTTGCAGGCGCTAGCCACATCGCGATCCCAGCTAAAAAACTACTTACATAAGGAGGCATGCGTAAAGGCTTTATATCTTAGGAAGATATACTTCCATGGAGGTAACAAATCTGGTACCCTGCTTGCTAGGGCCTTAAAGCGCAAAACATTACACAACTACATTCTCAATATAACAGCAGACGACGGCACGGAAACGTCGGACTCAAATCTGATAGCTAAATCATTCATGACCTACTATGGGAATCTTTACAATCTCCCCTGTAATGAGCGGGTAACGCAAGCAGAATTTTTAGACACTTATATTCAAAGTGCAGATTTTAGTAAGATTCAAAGAGAGGACAAAGAGAGCTTAGACGAACCGATCAAACTACATGAAATACTGAAAGTTATTAATGACCTTCCATCACATAAAAGTCCTGGACCAGACGGGTTTTCAAACAAATATTACAAAACATATAAGGATATCTTAGCGCCACATCTATTAGAGTTATATAGGTATATAGATAAGGAAGGACATCTCCCCCCGGAATACTTAGAAGCCCAGATTTCAGTTATTCCCAAACCAGGTAAACCCCCCACGCATCCCGGTAATTACAGGCCCATCTCTTTATTGAACACTGATTTAAAAATCTTTACAAAAATACTGGCTAATAGGTTGAACCGAATACTCCCACAGATTATCCACTCTGATCAGGCTGGCTTTGTGCCTGGTCGAGAGGCCAGGGATAACACCATCAGATCACTTCAATTAATAGATCACGCTAAACATACAAACACGGATATGGTGGTTATTTCCACAGACGATGAGAAAGCGTTTGATCGCCTAAACTGGGATTTTTTATTTGCTACACTTAGGGAGGTGGGTCTGGGGGAGGGTATGCTTCATAGAATTCAGAGCCTTTATCATGCACCATCAGCAAGGGTTAGAGTAAATAATATGATGTCCGATCCCTTCATTATCCACAATGGCACAAGGCAGGGTTGTCCGCTTTCCCCTATCTTATTCATAATCAGCATGGAAGTCTTAGCACAGAAAATAAGAAATAATCTGCTGGTTTCCGGCATTAAAGTAGGCCCTTTAGATTGTAAACTCTCGCTATACGCAGACGATGTCCTGTTCACGTTATCATCACCCCATACATCTGTCCCTGAGGTCCTGAAAGTTCTCAAACAATTTGGTGACTTTTCCAATTTCAGGATTAATGAACAAAAGTCAGAAATCTTAAATATCTCCCTCCCACCTCAAGAATTTCAGACCCTGTTACAGTCCTGCACTCTTAAACACCAACCACAAGCGATCAAATATTTGGGGATGTATCTTGCTCCAAACATGAAAGCCCTCCTGGAGCTTAACTTCACTAATCTACTTAATACTATATCGACAGATTTAAAGACTTGGAAGGACCGTCCCTTTTCATGGTGGGGTAGACTCCAAATTTTGAAAATGAATATACTCCCTAGATTGCTGTACGCGATTCAAGCTGTCCCTATCACCCTACCACAGGGCCTCCTTACTCAGATACAACACGTTTTAGATTCCTTCGTTTGGGGTAGCATAAAACCCAGAGTTAAGAAGGCAACTATGTACAGGTCAGCCAGAGAGGGAGGGTTGGGTCTGCCTAAGATAGAAACCTATTATCAGGCCACGGGCTTACAGAGAATCATAGAGTGGCACAGAAATAGGGACTCTAAGGCTTGGATTCCAATAGATTCACATATACTTCACTCCCCCTCTCCGGGAGCTTTATGTTGGATAGCAGGGCAGAATCGACCCCCATGGTTGAAGGCATACCCGCTTTTACACCATGTGTTCGAATTATGGGACACTTTGATAAAGAGATTCCCAGGAATATCAACACTCAGATCACCCATGTACCCAATTTCCCCGAATGCTGAGCTATTAGGGGGGGTAATGTTTGACAGGAATAACCTGAATAATTGGGAGATGGGTTACACGGTTCCCCTATTTAATTTACTCAGTGAGGGCAAACTCAAAAACAGGTTAGACCTTACAGACATCCTAGGTGGAGTTTTTGTTAGGTGGCTAAAATATAACCAAGTTCACCATTTTCTCCATACCCACCCTCTCAAACAGTCACTTACAAGAAATCTCACACCCTTCGAACAGACATGCGCTATGACAAGTTCAGCACATCACACCTTATCATGGGCTAAGAGACTCCTAGTTAATGCACAGAGCTCGAAACTTCCTGATTATATAGAAAGCTGGCATAGGGAATTGAATAAGACTATCACAGAAGCAGAGTGGGTTCAAATTTTTAATAAAGAAAATCTTCATCCTCAGCTAGATTTTTAGAGACAAATTACAAACTCCTGACTAGGTGGTACTTGACACCTACCAGACTTAAATGCATTTTCCCTGCCTCGTCGGACCTTTGTTGGAGGGGTTGTGGGGAAAGGGGGACGATGACACACATATGGTGGGCATGTCCTAAATTGTCACCTTTTTGGGAGGGCATACAGAATATCCTACAAGTCATAATGGGGCGGGGAGATTCCTATCAGCTAGACCCGACAATGGCCCTACTGAACCTGTTACCTAAATGTAAATGTAAATTAAGAACACGACTAATTCAGTTGGCATTGAATTCTGCTAGGTCCTTAGTCGCTAGGCTCTGGAAATCTCAAATCTGCCCGACCCTAAAGGACTGGCACTCTCACATGACAGATACCTTGAGAATGGAAGAATACGGTTTCTTTAAATCGAATAGGTTAGAATTCTTCCATGATTTAAAATTCATCTGGGATGACATCCAAAATGATCTGAGGATAGAAGGGGGGAGCTTTACACAAGTTACAGGAGTGACCTAGGAGGAATGACAGGCCTAGTGTTATCTTAGAGAGGTATGGCTGATGTGGTCCCACCCCTGCCTGATACTCTAATAATGACCTCTTTAGCTTAGCACTTCTCTCAAAGGTTGATAGTTAAATACAAAGTCGAGGGATACCACTAGATGTGTAGAATATATACAAAGTGATCTTAAATTAAGAAATTTCGGCGAGTTTTGTTGTTGTTTGAGTTATGTTTTGTACATTGGTGTCATTGTCAATCACCATGCATTTATATGTAGTGGGGCTACTGTTTTCAAATGGACTTATCACGGACAGTCTAGCTCTACTATTTTATTTTACTATATGGGAGTTCGTTCTCCTTTCTTTTGGAGACTGATGGTTTCTCCCCCTTTTTTTTCTGTTTAAACTTTTGTATCAACAATGACATCCTTTTGTACCATGCTGCTAAATAAAGATAATAAAAATGAATAAATAATAAAAAAAAAAAAAACAACAACAAAAAAAAAAACAATGTAGCCTGAGCCAAAAGATATTGATCATGTAATATGGCACCAAACCTGGTACCCTAATTTCAATGCATTTCAATGGAAGATTCTAAATAAGCAACTAAGCTTTTAATCTATGAAAACCATCTTGGCTCACTCAAATTTGGATTGTTTTATGCTAATTGGGCATCCATCAATCTATAAAGAATCAATCTAGCCTGAGCCAAATGATATTCATCATGTTATATGGCACCAAACCTGGTACCCTAATTTCAATGCATTTCAATGGGCGATTCTGAATAAGTAACCAAGCTTTTAATCTATGAAAACCATCTTGGCTCACTCACATTTGGATTGTTTTATGCTAATTGGGCATCCCTCTATCTAAAAAGAATCAATTTAGCCTGAGCCAAATGATATTGATCATGTAATATGGCACCAAACCTGATACCCTAATTTCAATGCATTTCAATAGGAGATTCTGAATAAGTAACTAAGCTTTTAATCTATCAAAACTATCTTGGCTCACTCACATTTGGCTTGTTTATTCTAATTGGACATTCCTTTATCTAAAAAGAATCAATCTAGCCTGAGCCAAATGTTATTGGTCATATAATATGGCATCAAACCCGGCACCCTAGCATCCATGCATTTCATTGGGAAATTGTGAATAAGTAAACAAGCTTTTAATGTATGAAAACCATCTTGGCTCACTCACATTTGGCTTGTTTTATGCTAATTGGGCATCAATCTATATAAAAAAAATAAATCTAGCCTGAGCCAAATGATATTGATTATGTAATATGACACCAAACCTGGTACCCTAATTTCAATGCATTTCAATGGGAGATTCTGAATATGTAACCAAGCTTTTAATCTATGAAAACCATCTTGGCTCACTCAAATTTGGCTTGTTTTATGCTAATTGGGCATCCCTCAATCTAAAAAGAATCAATCTAGCCTGAGCCAAATGATATTGATCATATATTATGGCACCAAACCTGGCACCCTATCATCCGTGCATTTCAATGGGAAATTGTGAATAAATAACCAAGCTTTTAATCTATGAAAACCATCTTGGCTCAAACACATTTGGCTTGTTTTATGCTATTTGGGCATCCCTCTATCTAAAAAGAATCAATCTATCCTGAGCCAAATGATATTGATCATGTAATATGGCATCATATGTGGAACCCTTTCATCCATGCATTTCAATGGAAACAATTCTGAATAAGGAAGCAAGCATTTCCTTTATTAAAAGAATTTTGGCACCCCCCAGATTTAGTTTGTTTTCCAGTAATTGGATATACCTCTATACGAAAAAGTATGGCACCTTAGAAATTCTGAAAAGGGAACCTTTTTGGCCTACTCACATTCGGCTTGTTTTATACTAAACATTCCTCTATATAAAAAAGTTAAATCTAGCCTAAGCCAAATGATATTAATCATAAAATATGGCGCCATGCTAGATACCCTAATATATGCATTTTATTTTTTTTATTTTTAATAGTTTTTATTGAGCATAAGAAAAAGCAAAACAAACATTAAAAGATAACACAGAGCCACAAACCGTTTCGGGTTTATACATGTAATACATTAGTATCAACGTTATCTTATTGAGTTAGAAGTCCATGTCTCTGTATCTCCTCCAGATTATCCGTAGCTCAGTTTTCAATTTTCTATTATGAACATTAACATAATAATAAGTTACAACTTAACAGAATAACTATCTGTTGGTTATCCATATAACAATTCTTAAGTAACTGTTTTGATAAGTCTACTGTGAGTACTAAATATTAGAATATTAAAGAGAAGTGTCAGTGAAGGTATAAACATGTGAAGAGAGAGATAGAGAAAGGAAAGGAAGGGATAGAGGGAGAGGGAGAGGAAGAGAAAAAAAAAAAAAAAAAAAAAAAAAAAAGGGGAGGGGGGGGGGGGGCATTGGTATTGGGTAGTTCATCAATCAAGCGATCAGCTGAAGGCTGACTGGAAGTAATTGTCATTCCATCTAAAGGGGCATTACTTGTCAGTTAGTGGTTCCTCCTAACCAGGTCGTGTGGCCATAGGAGGATTCCATAGTTCCATCATTGCCTCATGTAGTTCCATTGTACCATTTTTCATATGTTGATACCGTTCTATTTGAAGCATGGAGGAGACCTGCTCTTTCCAAATCTCAAGTGAGGGAACCTCACTTGATTTCCATCTTTGTGGTACAAGGAGTTTGGCGCTATTTAACATAATGTAAAGTAGGAGTTTTTTAGATTTACTACGAATTTTAGGAATGTCTAGAAAGATAAGGGTGCCCGGGTCTTTTTGTAATTGGATGTTGAGTTTGGTTTCTATTTCAGAGAATATCCCAGACCAGAAACCCTCCATTTCCCTACACGACCACCAGATGTGTATTAAGTCTGCTTCTTCCCCACAACCCCTCCAGCATCTGCCGCTGCTCTTTTTGTATATATGTCGTATTCTGGCTGGTGTAAGGTACCACCTCGCCAGTAATTTGAAATTCATTTCCATAATATTAGAGGAGATTGTGGCTTCTTTGTGGCATTGTAGAGCATGGTCCCATGCCTCCTGGCTAATTTCTCTTTCTAGGTCTTTAGCCCATTTGTGGGTGAAGGAAGGGTATGCTTTGCCGCTATTGGTCAGTAGTATGTTATATAATTTAGATATAATATGTCTGGGTTGGGTTTGCTGCGAACATAAATTTTCGAATCTAGTCAGGGGGCGGTTAAATTCATCTATTTTCTTATGCGTTTGAACAAAATGTGCTAATTGTGTGTAAGCGAACCATGGAGGGGGGGGACCCCCTCCTGTACCTATCAAGTTCTCCCTTTGTATCAGCTTGCCTCCTTCTAATATACTTTTTAAGGTGAGTTCTTGTATGTGTGGGGAGGAGCTGGTTAGGGAAGGGAAAGCTGTGGTCGGTAAGTCAGGATTGCTCTTGTATGGCGTCATTGGGGAGGGCGTGGTGGAGAGGTGGTTGGATGTTTTAAGAAGCTTGTCCCAGATTAGGAACAGTTCATTCCACAGTGGATATTGTGAAATTTCTATGGGTCTTAGTTTTGGAGTGATCCAAGCCCATATTCCCATATTTTCTGAATTTAGAATTGTTCTGTCAAGTTGTATCCACCGTTTATCTGTTGAGTTATAACACCACTCCACCAGGCGTTGCAGTATTGATGCTTGTCTGTAAATTTCTATGTTTGGTACCCCCAACCCCCCTCTAAGTCTGGGGAGGAACATAGTAGCTTTTGGGATGCGTGGTCTGATTTTTTGCCAGATGTATTGTCCTATGATCTCTTGAAGGTTTGTAATGTAGTGTCTGGGCAGCGGTGTAGGTAGTGTTTGTAATACATACAGGATGCGAGGTAGAATAGTCATTTTAACTACCTGGATTCTGCCCAGCCATGAGATCTGTTTGTTGCCCCAACTAGATAGGTCAGCTGTGATTTGTTCTTGTAGTGGTTTGTAATTGTTTGTGAATAGGTCTTTTGGGTCTGCTGTCAGATATATACCTAGGTACTTCATTTTGTGGGGCTGGACGACCAGGGGACATTCAGATTTTATTTTGCGTATAGTTTCTGAGGATACATTAATGTTTAAAATTTCTGATTTAGAAGCATTTAAATGAAAATTAGAAAACCTACCATATTCGTCAAATTCGTCTAGTAATATTGTCAAAGAGTCCACTGGGTCGGTTAGCATAAACAGAATATCATCGGCATATAGTGCCATTTTATGTTCTGAGTCATTGATTTTGATGCCGCTAATCTGGGAGTTCTGTCTAATTTTATGAGCCAATGCCTCTACTGATAGGGCGAATAGAATTGGGGACAGAGGGCACCCCTGTCTTGTCCCGTTAGTGATCTGGAAGGGGTCTGATAGAATGTCGTTAACTCTCACCTTAGCCGAGGGATTAGAATATAATGCAAATATCTTGGAAATAAATTTGTTACTAATGTTCATTTGTTGTAGAACAGAGCCGAGAAAGCCCCAATTGACCCTGTCAAAGGCCTTCTCGGCGTCTGTGGAGACCAAAATCATAGGGATCTGTTTGTTGCGGGCGTAAGAGATTAGTTGGAGTATCCTTAGCGTATTGTCCTTCGCCTCGCGGCCTGGTACAAAACCTACTTGGTCTGGGTTCACTAACTTGGGTAGTATCCTATTAAGTCTGTCCGCAAGGATTTTAGCGTAAATTTTTACATCTGCATTAAGCAGGGAAATTGGTCTAAAATTTTCAGGTTTAGTAGGCGGTTTACCCGGTTTGGGAAGGACTGTGATGTAAGCTTCCAACATACGTTTGGAGAAGCCGCCTACTTCGTCAATGACATTAAATAATTGTGTGAGATGGGGTGCTAAGTCAGCGGAGTACATTCTATAATATTTACTTCCGAAGCCGTCAGGTCCAGGGCTTTTTCCTACTGGGGTGTGTTTTATAGCCATTGAGACTTCTTCGCATGTGATAGGGTGGTCAAGTAATGCTGAGTCTGTTGAGTCTAAGTGGGGTAGTTCCAAGTCAGAGATATATTTACATGCGTCGGGGGAACCCCGATACTGACGGTCCTGATTATTAACAGCTGTGGGTTGGACAATGTTATAAAGAGTCTCGTAGTATTTTCTAAAGGTTTCTGCAATACTAAAGCTGTCAGTCTTAGTGTGTCCCTTTTTATCAGTCAGAGTTAGAATATATGATTTTAAGTGTTTACGCTTGAGAGATCTAGCGAGTAATCGACCCGCTTTATTCCCATAAGTATAAAAGTGCTGTTTGAGTGCTAGAGTTTGCTTTTGCTGATCTAGGTGTAGGAAGTCCCTGACCTTTGTGCGAGCTTGTGATAAAAGATCTAAAAGGGATGTATTTTCTGGATTTTGTTTATGAGCTCTTTCTGCCCCTGACAAACTTTGTAATAAATCATTATATTTTTCTCTGTGTAATTTGCGTATTCTGGCTTTGTGTTTAATCAGAATCCCTCTAAGCACACATTTGTGTGCTTCCCATCTATTCATCTCTGAGGTCATATTTATTTTGTTAAATTGAAAATATTCTGGGATTGCTTTCTCTAGTTCTACTCTGACCAGAGGGTCGTCTAGTAGGTGATCATCTAGTCGCCATTGGAACGGGGTAAGGGGTGTTTCGGGCCATTCTACTACGCACAAAACTGGTGCGTGGTCTGACCAGGTGATGGGGAGAATTTTAGACATTTTTATTGTGGATAATATTAGTGGGTCTGCAAAGAAGTAGTCTAATCGAGAGTACACCCTGTGGGGGTGGGAAAAAAAGGTGTAGTCTCTTCTGGTCGGGTTAGATAGTCTCCATACGTCATGGACAGCTAAGTCTCTGAGGAGGTGGTTAATACACTTGAGGTCTCTTTTAGGGATTGTAGAACTGCCCCCTGATGTATCTAGTTCAGGGTCCATGGGAGTGTTAAAGTCCCCTCCCAAAATGAGAGGACCTTTTTTCTGGTCTAATATGTGATTAGATAGATGTCTCATAAATGTCTTTTGGCCTTTGTTAGGGAAATAGGTGTTTACAATTGTGATAGGGCGTCCGTATAGCAGCCCATGGACAATAATAAATCTGCCTTCCTGATCCTTGTCTGTGTGTATCAAGTGAAATGGTATAGATTGTTTAATCAAAATGACTACGCCGTTCTTTTTATTGGGGCCGGAGGCAAAAAAGGCAGTGGGGTAATCTTTATTGTGCCACTTTGGTTCATGGCCTTTCTTGAAGTGGGACTCTTGCAGGAGGACTATATCTCCACCCAGTCTATTGAGGTCTTTCAGGACAATACGGCGTTTCATGGGGCTATTCAAACCCTTAGCATTAATAGTTACGAGTTTAAGGGTTTTACATGCCATTGTTGAAATATGTAGAGAGGAGAAAAAAAAAAAAAAAAAAAAAAAAGGGGGGGGGAGTAGGTGGGTTAGGAAAGGTAGGTAGGGCGAGTGGGAAAAGTAGGAGAAATTAAGTGTAAGTGAGTATAGTGAAATAAGGAATAGGTGGTAGGATAGGCATTTGGGAAAGAGAGTAAGAGGAGTGAAGTTATTACAGGATCAGTAATGAAGTATGATTCTTGTAACCTGACTACTAGGAGAGAAGAGCGGTTACTATTGAAAAGGAAGAGGAAAGAGCCGTGTCTCCTGGGGGTCTTTGAGAAGTGTTAGTCTTGTGTTATATATAGTGTAGTTCCCGGCATACGAGGTCCGTATGGATAGGGTCAATCTAGTTCAAAATAGTTCTATCCTGACTTGTGGCGTAAAGAGTTAGCCGGCTACTAGATGTGTAAGCCTAAGAGTATAGTTTTCTGAATGTCATGGTGTTTCTGGTGATGTGTGGAAGCATAGATTGTTGGTTATGTGTTATCAGCAGTGGTTCAGTCAATGTCTAGTCATGTTCAAGTGAGTAGATGGGTATAGGTAGAGTTATACGTCAAAGAAAGTGAGGTGATAACCTTTTTGTATTAAAGAAAAACCCGTTGTACATGTCACAGGTAAACATACAGTGGATATAACGATATATTATATAAAATCATGTAGTTTCACCAACAGAAAAGGGAAAGGTAAAATATTAAACAATTCTGGTATATTTGCAGTTAACTAAATGGTTGGAACATTTTACATTTACTGTGCATACATATTTTCCCATTATCAAACTGTGTAATCAGTATATATCTTATTATTCCTCATCAAACACAGTTCCAGCTGTCTAATATGGTGAGAAGAAGTATTATTTCGAACTAATGGATATATCAAATCATCAACGGTTATACGTGAAATATTGTATTCTGCAGAACCAACAACTCATAGCTCTAATAAGGAATGACGATACACTGTGATAGTGTACTGTCCCTATGTATCACAAGATAGCTTGCTATTTAAAACAAATTGTATTAGTAACATAAACATAACTATTTACTAAGCTACTTTTGAACTAGAAAATGTCTAAGTAAACACAGACATGTACAGCGTTTGAATCTGACATTTACTATATTGTAGTGATGATTGACAAGAAAAAGTCCAATTTGGGGTGATACAGGTAAGCCCCATTGTCCTTTAAAGAAAACTCAAAGTTTCACATTTAAGTCTCAATTATTGTATAGCTGCCTAAAGCATAAGTTGTCAAGTCTTTTCCAAAAGTGGTAATGGATGACAAAGTGTTCGTTTAAACTACATACGATACCTCATCTAGGCGGGGGAGCTGAAGGTAGATTGTCATCGGGTTGAGAGGGGGGGGTGATTCTCATGTCATCTGCTTCTGTATCTGGGAAGGAGATCTTAAGGCCCAATTTTTCATTAAGCCTATGAAGGTCGTCCGGACCACGATAAATTATCGTTTCCCCATTTTTTGTGATAATTAAACTTACAGGGAACCCCCAGCGGTATTGGATTCCCTCTGCTCGAAGTGTGTCGGTAATAAATCTCAGATCTCGGCGCTTCTGAAGGGTGGCAGGGCTTATGTCGGAGAATATTTGAATCTTGATGCCTGCTTGTGTAATGGGGGACTTAACTCTTACGTTCTTTAGTATTTCTTCTTTATCAAGGAAATTCAGGAAGCGGACTATGACGTCTCGTGGTGGTGCTTTCCCCGCTGGTTTAGGCCTGAGTGCCCTATGTGCCCTTTCTAGAATCATATCTGGTGCAGACGGGGTGCCCTTAATGGTGCGAAATAAATCTTGCAAGCAGCCCGAAAGGGCTGATGGGATGATGGATTCAGGGATCCCTCTGATTCTCAAATTGTTTCGTCTATTTCGGTTATCGAGGTCCTCGACTTTGTCTAATAAAAAGTTAATATTTTCTTCATGGTTATGTATCTGTTTAGTGGATTGCTGTACATGATCACATAACATTGTTTGTATGTTTTCTAGTTTGGCGACTTTTTGCTTTACTTGAGAAATGTCTTTTCGCAGTTCACCAAATAAGCCCCTGACCTCTTTCAGCACTTCTTTAATGTCATCTTTGGATGACAGGTTTTTTATGTCCTCTCTTGTTATAAAAGGGCTATTATTGTGTGATGTGTCTTGCAATAAAGCCTGAGCTTGTACCTCAGAGGAATCAGGCCCTTTTTCATTTTGAGGTTCCACTGTCTTAAGGTATTGATTGAGGGTGGAATTTTTCTGTGGTTTTTCCATTCTAGGTGCCCGTTTACAGGGCATTCCAAATCTCCCCTGCTCTGACCAAAAAGTTCCTGCTGTAAGAGTTAGGGCAATTTTCAGGTGGTTTAGCTTAAAGTGTGCTTATTGAACCAAGCATGGGCCTTATCTGATGTGAAATAAAGTATGTTTAAATATTTTTCAGGCCTGTTTTGTGGCTTTAACTATTTTCACAAGGCTTTGAGTGTTAAGGGAAGGTAGGGGCCTTTCATATTTTACCTCCTGCTCCCCTGTATTCCTGTCTTGTCTTTTACGTGAAGATTTGATGGCCCCCACCGGAATAGAACTAACTCGACACTTTATCTCACTAAAATGAGGGCCCAGTGTGTCGGGTGATTGCCGCTGAGTGACCCAGCACTATAGATCAAGTCAATGCCCTGGTATTTATCCGGTCGGGTAGTAGTCCGCGACCGGAGCTTTGCAGCAGCTGCGTAGTAGGTCTTACCAGTGTGTCTTGGGCCTAAGTTGTAATGGCGTCCGCCGGTACTGGATCCTGTTGCGGTAAGATTTGGGAGGTCGATCTTAGTTGCTGAGCCTGATGATTACTCAGCGGGTGGTAGTCCGTGTCGTATGCGATGCCAGAGCCCTGTGAGACTTATGCGATCCGATGTAACTGCATGTGGGCCAGATGATCTGTGCCGTTACCGATGCTTCCTTGCCTACGACTCACACGGCTTTGTCCAAATTTGAATCGGGTCTATCCCAGATATTCAGGGTTGCTCTAGATGGGATGAGAGCAGTGTAAATTACCGGGAACTTGAGGTTTTACCCCCTTAAGGAGAAACTTGGCTACGGAGCCTAGTTAGTGTGCGGCCATTTCCCTGCTTGGCCAGGCTCCGCCCCCTAATATATGCATTTTAAAGGAAATTCTGAATAAGGAATGGAGCATTCCTTCTATGAAAACCTTTTTGGCTCCTCCAGATTTGCTTCTGTTCTACTAATTGAGCATCCCACTATGGGAAAAAGTTGAATCTAGACTGAGCCAAATGATATTGATCATGAAATTTGACACCATACGTTGTACTGTAGTATCCATGCATTTCAATGGGAAGTTCTGAAGAAGAAACCAAGCATTTTCTCTATAAAAAACCAACTTGGCTTATCCAAATTTGGTTTGTCTTCTATAGAAAAAAGTTGAATCTTGTCTGAGCTAAATCATATTAATTATAAAATAAATGTCACCAAACCTGGCACCCTAACATCCATGCTTTTCAAAGGGAAATGCTGAATATGGAACCGAACAATTAAAATATGACACAAAACATGGAACCACAGCATCCATGCATATCAATATGAAATTATAAATAAGAAACTGAGCTTTACATACATAAAAAAACATAATTTATACTTACCAGATAAATTCCTTTCCTTCCAGATAGGGATAGTCCACGGCTTCATTCCTTACTGTTGGGAAATACCCACCAGGAGGAGGCAAAGACACCCCAGCCAAAGGCTTAAATATCCCACCCACTTACTCATTACCCCAGTCATTCTGCCAAGGGAACAAGGAATGTAGGAGAGACATCAGAGTATAAATGGTGCCAGAAGAATAAGATAAATATTAGAGAGACACCCCTTAGACAAGAAAAAACGGGTGGGGACTGTGGACTCTCCCTATCCGTAAGGAAAGGAATTTATCTGGTAAGCATAAATTATGTTTTCCTTCCTAAAATAGGGAGAGTCCACAGCTTCATTTCTTACTGTTGGAGAAACTATACCCAAGCTCTAGAGGATACTGAATGATTAACGGGAGGGAACAAAAAAAGAAGAGGCAGACCCTATTCTGAGGGCACCACAGCCTGCAAAACCTTTCTCCCGAAAGCTGCTTCAGCCGAAGCAAAAACTTATAAAATTTAGAAAAAGTATGTAAGGAGGACCAGGTTGCCGCCTTACAAATCTGATCCATAGAAGCTTTGTTCTTAAAGGCCCAGGAGGAATCCACTGCTCTGGTAGAATGAGCCATTATCCTCTCAGGAGGCTGATGTCCCCCTGTCTCGTAAGCTAAGCGAATAACACTCCTCAACCAGAAAGATAGGGAAGTAGTAGTAGCATACTGCCCCTTACACTTCCCAGAATAGACAACAAATAAAGAGAAAGATTGTTTAAACTCCTTGGTAGCCTGAAGATAAAACTTAGTAGCCCGAACCACATCCAAATTGTGAAGCAACCATTCCTTCGAATAAGAAGGATTAGGACACAAGGAAGGTACAACAATCTCTTGATTGACAATGTGGTCTGACACAACCTTAGGTAGAAAACCTAATTTAGTGCGTCAAACTGCCTTATCTGCATGAAAAAAAAGATAAGGGGGCTCACATTGCAAAGCAGAAATCTCAGGAACTCTGCACACAGAGGCTATAGCCAACAAAAAGATAACAATTTAATGTCAACAGAATGTATAGGCTCAAACAGAGTCTGTTGCAAAACACGAAGAACCAGATTCAGGCTCCAAGGTGGAGCCCCAGATCTAAACACAGATCTGATCCTAATCAGAGCCCTAACAAAGGACTGCACATCTGGAAGCTCGGCCAGTTTCTTGTGCAGTAAAACTGAAAGGTCCGAAATCTGCCCCCTCAGGGAACTAGCCGACAGACCCTTCTCCAGTTCACCCTGGAGAAAAGATAGTATTCTGGCAACCTTAACCCTGTGCCAGGAAAAACCACGCTCTTCACACCAGTCTAAGTAGGTCCTCCACACTTTATGGTAGAGTATCAATAACACTTTCAGAGAAACCCCTCTTGGCTAAGACTAAGTGTTCAATCTTCACGCAGTCAGCCTCAGAGAATCTAGATTTAGATGAACAAATGGACCCTGTATCAGCAATTCCATGCAACAAGGTAACTTCTATGGCAGATATGAGGATATCCCCACCAGATCCACAAAACACGTCCTTCGTGGCCACGAAGGAGCAATCAGGATCACTGGTGCCTGCTCCTGTTTGATGCCGGCCACTACATGAGGAAGAAGCGGTAAAGGAGGTGTCAGGTTACGTGTATATACCTTTAAATGTGCTCACTACTCCCTATAAAAGGCCCCTCCTCTAGCAACTCATTGCTAGGTAATTTGTTCAGTTTGACTAAATGTCTATAGTGAATTGTGTCTAGCCATTCTCTTGAGAACTTAATTTGCATTTAA
Organism: Bombina bombina; assembly: GCF_027579735.1. Classification (NCBI taxonomy): domain Eukaryota; kingdom Metazoa; phylum Chordata; class Amphibia; order Anura; family Bombinatoridae; genus Bombina; species Bombina bombina. Next base: position 15,983,300 of record NC_069503.1, on the reverse strand, counting down.
AGAAATTTACAACTAAGCTTAACATTATAGCTGCCAGTTTACAGCAACCGGATTCTACAATTAACAGTTCCTCTGTTAATCTTGTTACCTTTTACTTCAACAGTGTATCTACTTCCAGCAGGAACCAGAGCTTAACTGTTCCTCCCAGCAAACAGTTTCACCAGTCTGCAGCACTGCACTTCTCCCTCATTCAGTGTATTCCACACAGCACCTGGAGCCTGTGACCTCATCAGACGCAGTCAGTTACAGGCATTTGAGTGAAGTACATGGAGTAACGGTAACCTTTTTTATAATATCAAAACAGAATCTGCCTTTTGGATTTCTAACTGAAGACTTATGGTAATTACTAACAGCAACTTATAATTGCATGAGACTTTAAATAGTACAACTTGCCTAATTGAAGTCACGCTTTCAGCAATTCATTACCAAACCAAAAAAGACTGTATTTGCATTGAATCTGTGAAGTGTTGAATTTACTTGCATATGAATGGACTGTTTATTATAATATCATTGTAAAGAAGGTTCATTGTGGCTTTATTACTCTGCTAATTTAACAGCTAAGCATGCATTACATCTGCTTCTTACTAACTTGAGAATTTAACTATTTCACCTCCATTTGACATATGCTCTCAGTATATTACTCAAAGAATTACTCCTGCTTAAGCTACAGTTTATTAAGTATTAATACAGTTTGGAATGACTTGTTGAAGTGTTATATATTTCAAAACAGAACTACCATACAAATATAACAACTTAAACTAATGTGATTTATAGGGATCTAAATTTGGGATTCAAATCTCAGATTTCCCTATCTAGGCCTATGACTAAGTTGTCATCCCCCAGTCAATGAGCAAAACAAGACTCCTAAGAAAATCTAATGAGTCAAGGTTTGGTGTGAGACTGGGTGGTATAATTAATTAAATATTAGTTTGCACATGTAATCCATATTCTATATAAAATAATCCTTACATATTACCTAGCCTATAAAAAAGAAATAAACTACCTAAGCACTCCTATGGATCTTACTGAATTATCTAACAGAGTGGGTGCTATGGCACAGAATATGGATTTAATGCTCCAGAGTCTTAGAGATATACAGTCAGAACATGTGCGTTTAAGGAAGTTTATTAATGATCATATGTCTCAAAAAGGCACTCCAGTGGATAATTTCCCAGAACCACAGGTTGCAGCTCCAGAAAATTTTTCAGGCTTAAGAGCAAACTTCAGAGACTTTAAAAATTCATGTACTTTATTATTTTCATTAAAGCCTAGAACTTATCCTAATGAGAAAATAAAAGTTCTGACTGTGATATCTTATTTATCTGGCGAACCAAGGAAATGGGCAAATTCCTTTTATGAAAAGAATGATCCCATATTGAATTCGCTGGATTCATTTTTTGAAGCAATGACTGTCCTGTATGAAGACAGAGACAAACAAAATACAGCTGAATCCTCCATTACAGCACTCCGTCAGGGTAAGAGGCCTGTGGAGGAGTACATTACGGATTTCAAGGGTTGGGCACCTGATACAGAATGGAATAGTGCCGCCCTGAGGAACCAATTTCGATTTGGATTGTCTGACCAAATAAAGGATGAATTGGCACGTACTGAGATACCGACGGATTTGGAGGCTTTGATACTACTATGCATATCTATTGACAGACGCTTGAGAGAAAGAAGGTCTGAAAGGACATCCTCAGACCATATTGTTAAAAGATCTTATTCCTACATCCCCACTCCTGTTAACAGGAGTACTGAGGAACCGATGGAAGTCGCCTTTGTCAGGGGCCCATTAAAGGCCGAAGAAAAGGCTAGACGTCGTGTTCATAATCTTTGTCTCTACTGCGCTGCAAAGGATCATTGTGTTAAGGACTGTCCTATCCTACAAAGATCTAAGAAGGGTAAGATAACAAATCCAATACCTCTTGTAAGGTCTAAATCCTCATTTTCTTCACATTTATCTTTTTCTATCTCCCTAAAGTGGGACCGGCAACTTGTAACCTCACGAGCAGTGATTGATTCTGGAGCAACTGGAAACTTTATTTATTATGATTTTGTGCACTTTCACCATATTCCTTTAATAAAGAAAGAATTTTCACTAGCAATTACAGTTGTGGATGGTTCTTTAATAAAATCTGGTCCTATAACTCACCATACTATACCCCTTACACTGACAGTAGCTTCAAAACATATTGAGTCATGTGTTTTTGATGTTATATCTACTCCGCTTTTTCCTGTGATTTTAGGTCTTCCCTGGTTAAGATCACACCAACCAACTATTCATTGGTCTAATAATTCCATAAACTTCGACTCTAAACATTGTTTAGAAGTGTGTAATCCCAATCTAACTCGTAGTATTATGCAAATTTCCAAGGCTGACATTCCATCCTGTTATTCTGATTTCTTAGATGTTTTTGATAAGAAAGAGGCACAGAGTCTACCACCCCATAGACCCTATGATTGCCCCATTGACCTGCTTCCTGGATCCTCAATACCATATGGTCATATTTATCCCATGTCAGAACCTGAGCTTAAGAATTTGAAGGAATACCTTGATGAAAATTTAAAGAAAGGTTTTATTAGACCATCAAAATCACCTGCCGGTGCAGCTATGTTTTTCGTCAGAAACAAAGATCAAAGTCTCAGACCAATCATTGATTATAGAGAGCTAAATAACCGTACGAAGAAGAACAGGTACCCCCTACCGCTCATACCTGAGCTCATAGAGAGACTCAGAGGTGCTACAATATACACCAAGTTAGATCTGAGGGGCGCATATAATCTCGTCAGGATGAGGAAGGGGGACGAATGGCTGACGGCCTTCCGTACTAGGTACGGTTTATTCGAATATAGAGTGATGCCTTTTGGGCTTTGTAATGCCCCCGCCACCTTTCAGTGTTTCATGAATGACGTTTTCCATGATCTCTTAGATGTCTCAATGGTAGTATACTTAGATGACATCCTCATTTATTCTGAGACTCTTCAGCAGCATGTGAAAGATGTCCGTGAGGTTCTCTCCAGATTAAGAACTAATTCTTTATACGCAAAGGCAGAAAAGTGTATTTTTCATACGGACACCATCTCCTTCTTGGGTTATAAGATCTCCCCATCTGGAATATGCATGGAAAATGACAAAGTCAAGGCCATTATGGATTGGCCAATACCAGAGTCAAAGAAGGAAGTTCAGAAATTCCTAGGCTTTGCTAATTTCTACAGACGTTTCATCCAAGGATTTTCATCTATAGTTAAACCTCTTACATCTCTTACTATGAAGGATTGTAAATACACTTGGAATCCACAAGCACATCAAGCTTTTCTTTCATTAAAGGAAAGTTTCATTACAGCACCCATTTTACAATTCCTAGACCCAGCACTCCAATATATTTTGGAGGTGGATGCTTCAGACTATGCCATTGGGGCTGTTCTTTCTCAAAGACGCACTTCTTCTGATACTTTGCATCCAGTTTCATATTTCTCAAGGCTCATGAATAATGCCGAATGTAACTATGCCATAGGGGAAAAGGAACTGCTTGCCATTAAAGCTTCATTGGAATTTTGGAGGCATTTATTAGAGGGCACGGAAACACCAATAATCATATACACAGATCACAGAAACTTACAGTATTTAAAATCAAATAAAACATTGAGTTCTAGGCAGGTTTGTTGGAGTTTATTTCTCTCTAGATTTAACTATGTGATCACATACAGACCTGGTATTAAGAATTTGAAGGCTGATACCTTATCACAAAGAGATCCAAGACCTGCTCGCAATGACTCCCCTAGCCCCATCATTCCTTTGGAACGTTTTATTGCTCTCACTACATATGGTTTCAATCATATAAAGACTCATCAAGCAAGAGATATTTCAAGTAGATCTTTACCTTTAACAACTTCTACAGAAGGTCTCCTGTACCATAATGAGAAACTATATATACCTCCTAATCTTAGAAACGAAATACTTAAATCAGCTCATGACTCTCTTCTCTCTGGTCATCCTGGAATACGGAAAACCCTACATCTTTTACAGAGGGATTTTTGGTGGCCAAAAATGGAAAAAACAGTGTTCGACTACATAAAATCCTGTGCTATATGTTGTACTTCAAAAAATCCAAAGAATCATCCTTATGGTTTACTAATGTCCATGCCCATTGCAGATAGACCATTGCAAAGCATTGCAATGGACTTTATTGTTGAATTGCCATCTTCTTCAAACTATAATACAATTCTTGTAGTGAATGACTTATTCTCTAAAATGGTTCATTTTGTACCCCTTTCAGGATTACCAACAGCCCAAGAAACTGCTCAAGTATTCTTAAACAACATCGTCAAGCTCCATGGTCTACCTGACTCTGTTACCACCAACAGAGGTTCACAGTTCACCTCTAAATTTTGGTCACAACTTTGTAAGACTTTACAAATTGATAGGCGCTTATCCAGTGCTTATCACCCCCAGACGAATGGACAGACAGAATGTACCAATCAAACCTTGGAGCAATATTTGCGTTGTTTCTATACTGTCCAACAAAACAATTGGAGTTCTTTATTACCCACTGCAGAATTCGCTTTTAACAATACCGTTAATAACTCCAGTAAACTTACCCCATTCTATGTGAATTATGGTTTTCACCCATCTTATCATCTGGCAAAAAGATCTGAAAGCACATCTCCTCTTGTAAATGATACCATAAATGTTATTGCACAGGGGTTTTCTGTTCTCAAGGACATTCTACAGCAAGCTCAAGAAAAACAAAAATTTTATTAGGACCTTAGAAGAACACCTGCACCAGAATACAAAATAGGTGATTTGGTTTGGCTATCAACTAAGTTCTTGAGACTCCAGGTCCCCAGTAAAAAACTCAGCAGTTTATTCATTGGGCCATTTCCAATATCTAAAGTCATAAACCGCAATGCTGTCACCTTACAGTTACCTCCATCCTACAAATGTCATCCTACCTTTCATGTTTCTTTGTTGAAGCCTTATTATCCAGTAAGAGGACAAAGCCGGTCATTCAATGACATAGTAGTACCTCCAGATGACTCTCTGTATGAAGTTGAAACCATCCTTGACTCCCGTTATTTCAAAGGAAAATTGGAATATCTTGTAAGATGGAAAGGATATAGTTCAGATGAGGATTCATGGGAACCTTCCATTAATTTGGCAGCTCCTCGTCTAGTCTCTCTTTTTCATAGACGATGTCCTGAACGCCCGAAGCCTTGATCCGCTGATCGGCTCTTTTTGAGGGGGTGTACTGTCAGGTTACGTGTATATACCTTTAAATGTTCTCACTACTCCCTATAAAAGGCCCCTCCTCTAGCAACTCATTGCTAGGTAATTTGTTCAGTTTGACTAAATGTCTATAGTGAATTGTGTCTAGCCATTCTCTTGAGAACCTAATTTGCATTTAAAGAAATTTACAACTAAGCTTAACATTATAGCTGCCAGTTTACAGCAACCGGATTCTACAATTAACAGTTCTTCTGTTAATCTTGTTACCTTTTACTTCAACAGTGTATCTACTTCCAGCAGGAACCAGAGCTTGACTGTTCCTCCCAGCAAACAGTTTCACCAGTCTGCAGCACTGCACTTCTCCTTCATTCAGTGTATTCCACACAGCACCTGGAGCCTGTTTCATCATCAGACGCAGTCTGTTACAGGCATTTGAGTGAAGTACATGGAGTAACGGTAACCTTTTTTATAATATCAAAACAGATTCTGCCTTTTGGATTTCTAACTGAAGACTTATGGTAATTACTAACAGCAACTTATAATTGCATGAGACTTTAAATAATACAATTTGCCTAATTGAAGTCACGCTTTCAGCAATTCATTACCAAACCAAAAAAGACTGTATTTGAATTGAATCTGTGAAGTGTTGAATTTACTTGCATATGAATGGACTGTTTATTATAATATCATTGTAAAGAAGGTTCATTGTGGCTTTATTACTCTGCTAATTTAACAGCTAAGCATGCATTACATCTGCTTCTTACTAACTTGAGAATTTAACTATTTCACCTCCATTTGACATATGCTCTCAGTATATTACTCAAAGAATTACTCCTGCTTAAGCTACAGTTTATTAAGTATTAATACAGTTTGGAATTACTTGTTGAAGTGTTATATATTTCAAAACAGAACTACCATACAAATATAACAACTTAAACTAATGTGATTTATAGGGATCTAAATTTGGGATTCAAATCTCAGATTTCCCTATCTAGGCCTATGACTAAGTTGTCATCCCCCAGTCAATGAGCAAAACAAGACTCCTAAGAAAATCTAATGAGTCAAGGTTTGGTGTGAGACTGGGTGGTATAATTAATTAAATATTAGTTTGCACATGTAATCCATATTCTATATAAAATAATCCTTACAGGAGGAAAGAGATATACAAGTTTAAACCTCCAGGGCACTGCTAGTGCATCTATAAGATCTGCTTGAGTATCCCTCGACTTAGACCCATACCTGGGCAACTTGGCATTGAGATGGGAGGCCATGAGATCTATCTCTGGCGTCCCCCACTCTATGCATATCTACAAACACTTCTGGATGGAGAGACCATTCCCCTGGGTGAAAGGATTGCCTGCTGAGAAAATCCACTTCACAGTTGTCCACACCCGCAATCTGGATTGCTGACAGCGAACAGCAGTGGGCCTCTGCCCACTCCAGTATACGAGATACTTACTTCATCGCCATGGAACTTCTCGTTCCCCCCTGATGGTTGATGTAGGCAACCGAGGTTATGTTGTCTGATTGGAATCTGATAAACTGGGACAAACCCAGAAGGGGCCAAGCCTTCAAGGCATTGAAGATTGTCCGTAGTTCCAATATATTGATCGGAAGGGAGGACTCTTCCTGAGTCTACAGCCCCTGTGCCTTTTTGGAACCCCAAACAACTCCCCATCCAGATAGGCTTGCGTCCATAACCACAATCTCCAAAGATGGTCTTAACAAGCACGTCCCTCGAGACAAATGATCTGGACAGAGCCACCAAGAGAGCAATTCTCTCGACCGGCTGTCTAATACAATCTGGACAGATCTGAATGATCGCCATTCCACTGTCTCAATATGCATAGCTGTAGAGGTCTGAGACGGATTCTGGCGAGAGGAATGATGTCCATGCAGGACACCATAAGACCAATCACCTCCATACACTGAACCACAGAGGGACACAAGGAGCTACGGAGGGCAAGTCAAGCCGAAGTTAGCTTGCAACGTCTCTGGTCTGTTAGAAATATCCTCATGGATATGGAGTCTATGATAGTACCCAGGAATTCCACCCTGGTATTTGGGATAAGAGAACCCTTTTCGAAGTTTATCTTCCATCCATGTGATCGAAGAAGAATGACAAGAGACTCTGAGTGTTCTTCCGAAAGATGAAAGGATGGTGCCTGCACCAGAATATCATCCAAGTACGGTGCTATTGTGATTCCTTGGGTTCTGGCAACGGCTATAAGTGCCCCCAGAACCTTTGTAAAGATTCTTGGAGCAGTAGCTAGCCCAAACGGAAGTGCAATGAACTGTAAGTGCTGATCCAGGAAAGCAAACTTCAGAAACTGAAAATGTTCCCTGTGTATTGGAACATGAAGGTATGCATCCTTCAGATCTATGGTGGTCATAAACTGTCCTTCCTGAACTAAAGAAAGAAAGACCATACTGTCTCCATCTTGAAAGAAGGAACACTCACTGAGAAACGTGTTCAAGCACTTTAAGTACAGAATTCGGCAGAAAGTTCCCTCCTTCCTTGGGACCACAAAAATGTTTGAATAAAACCCCAAACCTCTTTCTTTGATAGGCATGGGACAATAACACCTTAGGAGTATAGATCCCTAACGCACCCTAGAAAAGCATCCCTCTTTTCTGGTCTGGTAGACAGGTTTGAGAGTAGGAATCTGCCCTTGGGCGGATGAGATTTGAAACCTATCTTGTATCCCAGATATACGACCTCCAAGACCCAAGGATTCTGCATGACCCAGAACCAAGCATCTGAAAAAAGAGACAGTCTACCCTGTTGCGATCCGATCCCGGATCGGGGGCCGCCATTCATGCCTATTTGTTTTCAGCGGGTTTCTTATTCTGCTTTGATTTATTCCAGGACTGAGTCAGCTTCCAAGTACTCATGGGGTGCTCGGCTTGGAGGAGTATTGTTGTCGTTGGGATTTGTCAGAACGAAAGGAACAAAATTAGAATATTGTTGTCCCTTAGACTTGTTCTTCTTATCTTGCGGTAGGAAGGCACCCTTGCCTCCGGAAACAGTAGAAATAATGGAGTCCAGGCCTGGACCAAAAAAATATTAAACTTGAAGGGAAGACAAAGGAGTCTGGACTTAGAAGTCATATCTGCAGACCAAGACTTCAACCAGAGAGCCCGGCAGGCTAGGACCGCATTTAGGCGAGTAATTTGCATGTTCGCATTACAGATAAAGGAATTAGCAATTCTCAGAGTTATAATTCTGTCTTGAATATCCTCGAGGGGAGACTCCACCTCAATGAGTTCTGACAAGGAGTTGCACCAGTAGGTAGCCGCTCCAGCAACCACGGCAACTGCAGCCGCCGGTTTAGACAAAGAACTATCCTCAAGAGGTATTGTAGTACGTTTAGCAAGCATAGAGATAGCACTATCCACCTTAGGAATGGAGCCCCACAAATCCAGTTGAGAGTCCGGGACCGGAACAACTTTTTAAAAGTAGACAAGGGGGAAAAGGAAGAACCAATTCTTTCTCATTCGCGCCATTTTAACCGGCACAGGAAAAGTGAAAGGAAGTTTTCATAAACTCAGTCTAATTTATGTAACATAGGTTATACAGGCAGCGCGGCCTCTGGAACCTCTAACGTAGACAGAACCTTCTTTAATAAAAAAAATGCAAGTGCTCAATTTTAAATCTAAAGGACGGTTCCTCCGCAGCAGGAGGCTTAGACGCTAAGGACTCAGACCCAGAAAATTCACCCTCTGAAGCTACAGAGGTTTAACTCATCATCGGATTACTAGGACATAATAGCTAAATCCGATAAATATTTTGATTACTCTGGGATAGGAGAGCTATGTTTAACCTTTCTCTTGCGTTTGTTAGAGCGAGGTAATGCACTTATTATTATTATTATTATTATTATCATTTATTTGTATAGCGCCGCCAAATTCCGTAGCGCTGGGTACAATGATAGGGGTATACAATGACAAAGATTTGTGATACAATACAAAACATAACAAGACTAAACAAATCTAGCACAGGAGAAAGAGAGCCCTGCTCCGAAGAGCTCACAGTCTATAGGTTTAGGGTGCAGAGACATAAGGTTGGGGTAGCTTGTTACATCGGTTGTATTTGTAGCAGTGAGTCAGGCAGTTCATGTACATGTATTAGCTTGGTTCGGATGCAGGATGGAGGAGAGATGGTAAGCCTCTCTGAATAGGTGGGTTTTCAAGGATCGTCTGAAGCTATACAAGGTTGGAGACAGTCTGATGGAGTGGGGTAGAGAGTTCCAGAGGACAGGAGCAGCACGTGCGAAGTCTTGGAGGCGGGAGTGGGATGTAGAGATAACAGGAGTCTAGAGACGTAGGTCAGAGGTTGATCGAAGAGGACGGGATGGGGAGTATTTCACGATGAGAGAGGAAATATAGTTGGGAGTTAGACTGTTGAGTGCTTTGTAGGTTAGGGCTAATACTTTAAATTGTATTCTGGAGTGTATGGGGAGCCAGTGTAGAGATTGGCAGAGCGGAGCAGCTGATGTAGATCGTCGACTTAGGTGGATGAGTCTAGCAGAAGCATTCATAATAGATTGAAGGGAGGAGAGGCAGTGTTTTGGAAGGCCAATTAAGAGTAGATTGCAATAATCAATGTGTGACAGGATGAGGGAATGAATAAGTATTTTTGTAGTTTTTTGAGTAAGGAAGGGACGAATTCTGGAAATGTTACGTAGGTGTGAACGGCAGGATTTGGTAAGCGTTTGTATATGTGGGTTGAATGTGAGTTATGAGTCTAGTGTGACTCCAAGGCAACGGACCTGGAGTGAGGTGTTGAGAATAGAGTCTCCAACCATCAGAGAAATGTCAGGTGTCGGATGTCTCGAAGAGGGGGGGATAAGAAGCAGCTCAGTTTTGGACGGATTGAGTTGGAGGTAGTGTGAAGACATCCAAGAGAAAATTGCAGAGAGGCAGTCAGAAATCTTGTTGAGTAAAGAGGGAGAGATATCAGGAGAGGAAAGATAGATTTGGGTATCATCAGCATATAGGTGGTACTGGAATCCAAAGGAGGCTATAAGTTTTCCAAGGCAGGATGTATAAAGAGAGGAAAGCAAGGGACCCAAGACAGAGCCCTGCGGTACTCCAACTGAGAGGCATAGGATCACAAGATATGTTGTTAAAGGAAACTGAAAACAAGCGGTTTGAAAGATATGATGCAAACCAGGAGAGGGCTGTGTCTCGGATGCCAAATGAATGTAGTATTTTTAGGAGGAGAGGATGGTCAACTGTATCAAAAGCTGGGGACAGGTCAAGAAGAATTATTAAGGAGTAATGGCCTTTTGCTTTAGCTGATAACAGGTCATTTGTTACTTTAGCAAGAGCGGTTTCTGTTGAGTGTTTAGGGCGGAAACCAGATTGTAGTGGATCAAGTAAGGAGTTAGTTGTGAGAAATTCAGTTAGCCGATTATAGACTAGTCTTTCCAATAATTTTGAAGCAAAGGGAAGTAAGGAGACTGGTCGATAGTTAGAAGGCGTGGAGGGGTCAAGCGAGGGCTTTTTTAGGATTGGTATGATTGACGCATGCTTGAAAGTGTCAGGAAATGTGCCAGCAGTGAGAGATTGGTTAAATAGATGAGTTAGGGTAGGGGTTAGTGAAGCAGAGAGAGAGGGAATAAGTCGTGAAGGAATAGGGTCAAGTGGGCAGGTTGTGAGATGAGCCGAGGATAGGAGTGCAGAGACTTCTTCCTCTGTTACAGGAGGGAAATAGCATAGATTTTTGTTAATAGAAGGGGTGGGTAGGATCGCTGGGTTTGCGGGGTGCGAGGTGCAGATCTCTTCTAATGGTGTCAATTTTATTTTTGAAGTGATCAGCAATAATTTGAGCAGTGAGGTTGGTAGTGGGCGGGGGGGCAGGCAGACGTAGAAGGGAGTTAAAGGTTGAGAACAGTTTTCTGGGGTTGGATGTGTGAGACTTGTTTTGCCAGGCTGAGCGCAGAGATGTAGGACTTAAGGGTGAATTTATAATGTTGGAAATCAGCAAAGGTGCGTGATTTCCTCCACTGCCGTTCAGCGGCCCGTGAGCATCGCTGAAGATATCTGGTCTGTTTAGTGTGCCACGGTTGCCGTCGAGTGATTGATGTACGTCGAAGAGTGGAGGGTGCAGTTTTGTCAAGTGTTGATTTTAGTGCCGAATTATACTGTAGAGTCACGAGGTTTGGACAAATGAGGGATGAAATGTCAGAGAGCAGAGGACTCAGTTGAGTGGGAAAGTCTGTGAGATCCAAGTCATTTAAATTCCTGTGAGGTAGCAGTTTTTTGGGGGCTTGCAAAGATGTAGCAGGTAGAGTGAGAGAGAAAGTTAATCGATGGTGGTCAGAGAGAGGAAAGGGGAAGTTAAGGGAGTTGGAAACAGCACAGAGATTTGTGAAGACCAGGTCTATGGAGTTGCCTTCACAGTGTGTTGGAGATGTTGTCCACTGGGACAGGCCTAAAGAGGTGGTAAGGGATAGAAGTTTAGAGGCAGCAGGCGTGTTAGGCTTATCAAGGGGTATGTTGAAGTCCCCTAAGATGAGAGAAGGGACATTAGAAGAGAGAAAATGTGGAAGCCAGGCTTCAAAGTTGTCCAGAAATTGTGATGCTGGGCCAGGGGGCCGATAGATAACTGCAACACGAAGAGCTATAGGGGAGAAGAGGCGGATAGCGTGAACTTCAAAAGATGAGAAGGAAAGAGAGGGGGGTGAAGGAATGCAGTGAAAGGTACTGTGTGGAGACAGGAGAATTCCTACTCCTCCTCCTTGTTTGTCTCCAGGCCTGGGAGTTTGACTGAAGTGCAGGCCGCCATAGGACAGAGAGGCTACAGCAGTTGTGTTAGAGGAGGAAAGCCAAGTTTCAGTGAGGGCTAACAGGTTAAGTGAACGTGAAATAAATAGGTTGTGAATAGATGTAAGCTTATTGCATACCGAGCGTGCATTCCAAAGGGCACACGAGAATTGGGGTGTACTAATAGAGGTGCAGTTAATGAGGTTTAGAGGGTTACGTGTGCAAGGTGTATGAGGTGTCATTTGGGGTAGTGATCTGAGGGAAGCAGAGGGTGGACCTGGGTTAGGCGAGACATCCCCAGCTGCAAGAAGAAGAAAGATGGTGAGTGAAAGGAGATGAGAATGTGTCTTATGTGAGTGTTTAAGTTTAGGATCAGTAAAGCATGGCTGGCTGAGGGATGTGAGATAGGAATAAAGTTCATGTGTGTTGTAGAGGGGGGAAGGTAGAAGAGATGGAGAAATATGAATGTTCTGAGTGCTGTTTGTGAATGGACGAGCTGTGACTTTAAAGAGAAGGGAGGAAAAGGTTAAAGCAGACATTAGAAAGTGTAGCATGTTTGCATTTAATTGTAGGAATTTGAAAGTACTTATCTCTGTTGTCCACTCCTTTGTCTAACTCCGTTGTTATAACTCTCTCTACACTTATGAACTAGCACACTTAGGGAACTACACACATGCAGTGCTGATCTAAGGGCACTTAGGGCAGCAGACACCGCCATTTGTAACTGCGCGACAAAGTCAGCAGGAAGAAGGCCCCCTCTGGATGGAGGATTAGATGTGCTACAGGGAACTGTATGTGTAGTGGATAATGTAGGAAGGGTAGAAATCTCACAGGACGCCGAGTCCTGAGGGGAAGATGGCTCAGAGGGACTAAGAGCCTTAGCAGGCTTGTTTCCATCCTTAAACTTTATAACGGTGTTAAGGCATGTGGAACATAATTGAGTGGGGGGAAACCATGGCCTCCACACAATATAAACAGGTATGATTTAGTGTAGGAGGAGTACCTTCTAACATGTCAGAGTCCTCCATAGCTCAGGTTATACCCACAGAAGGACACAAATAAAAATGTTTTTTTTTTATTCCCCATAGCTGGGGCACTCACCACATCCTAGACCCAGACAGTTAACAGAGGAACTCTCTCCTCAGGTTCAAGTCTCAGCCAGAATGGAGGGAATAAACATAGATGTTATTACAAGTACAGCAACTAATAGGAGCTGTGCAACACTTTCAAAAACGAAAGTAAAAGTTAAAAGTGAAACCTGTTTGTTCCAGCCAAAAACACAGTCTATCAGCCCAGGAAAAAAATCACACAAAGCAGCATGTAAATAATTAATACACTGATTAATTAACCCCAACTATTCAATAAACCCCCTTCAGAGGCTATTTACCCTGGGTCCTATCAAGGTAAAAAAGAGCCACACTGTGACCCTATTACAGCATTTTATGTGTAAAAATTGAAACAATCTTACCTCCAGGATCTATGCTATGGAACAGAACACAGCCTCTCAAGTGTGAAAGTCTTATAGCAGCGCTCTTGACATGGACTTGAGTGAGAGAAAGCAGGCACTGAAACTCATCAACACTGATTGCTTAGGAGCTGTTAGCAGTAGTCTGGATGGTTTCCCAGAAAAACTTTCCCTGCATCTCCAGACTCTAACTTTCATCAATACTCTCACTGAGAGGTTGACATGATTACTTTAAACTCCAGTCCTATCTCAAAGGGCAGATGCCCTTTTTCAGGACTCCCAGAATCTTCTGCCACCTCCTATGATGAAAGGCAAAGAATGACTGGGGTAATGAGGAAGTGGGTGGGATATTTAAGCCTTTGGCTGGGGTGTCTTTGGCTCCTCCTGGTGGGTATTTCCCAACAGTAAGGAATGAAGCCGTGGACTCTCTCTATCCGGAAGGAAAGGAATTTATCTGGTAAGTATAAAATATGTTTTTTATGTATGTAAAGCTAAGTTCCTTATTTATAATTTCATATTGATATGCATGGATGCTGTGGTTCCATGTTTTGTGTCATATTTTAATTGTTTGGTTCCATATTCAGCATTTCCCTTTGAAATGCATGGATGTTAGGGTGCCAGGTTTGGTGACATTTATTTTATAATTAATATGATTTAGCTCAGACAAGATTCAACTTTTTTCTATAGAAGACAAATCAAATTTGGATAAGCCAAGTTGTTTTTTTATAGAGAAAATGCTTGGTTTCTTCTTCAGAACTTCCCATTGAAATGCATGGATACTACAGTACAACGTATGGTGTCAAATTTCATGATCAATATCATTTGGCTCAGTCTAGATTCAACTTTTTCCCATAGTGGGATGCTCAATTAGTAGAACAGAAGCAAATCTGGAGGAGCCAAAAAGGTTTTCATAGAAGGAATGCTCCATTCCTTATTCAGAATTTCCTTTAAAATGCATATTTCTTTCATGTAATTAGCAAGAGTCCATGAGCTAGTGACGTATGGGATATACATTCCTACCAGGAGGGGCAAAGTTTCCCAAACCTCAAATGCCTATAAATACACCCCTCACCACACCCACAAATCAGTTTTACAAACTTTGCCTCCTATGGAGGTGGTGAAGTAAGTTTGTGCTAGATTCTACGTTGATATGCGCTCCGCAGCAGGTTGGAGCCCGGTTTTCCTCTCAGCGTGCAGTGAATGTCAGAGGGATGTGAGGAGAGTATTGCCTATTTGAATTCAATGATCTCCTTCTACGGGGTCTATTTCATAGGTTCTCTGTTATCGGTCGTAGAGATTCATCTCTTACCTCCCTTTTCAGATCGACGATATACTCTTATATATACCATTACCTCTACTGATTCTCGTTTCAGTACTGGTTTGGCTTTCTACTACTTGTAGATGAGTGTCCTGGGGTAAGTAAGTCTTATTTTCTGTGACACTCTAAGCTATGGTTGGGCACTTTTATATAAAGTTCTAAATATATGTGTTCAAACATTTATTTGCCTTGTCTCAGGATGTTCAACGTTCCTTATTTCAGACAGTCAGTTTCATATTTGGGATAATGCATATGAATTAATCAATTTTTCTCTTACCTTAAATTTGACTTTTTCCCTGTGGGCTATTAGGCTCGCGGGGGCTGAAAATGCTTCATTTTATTGCGTCATTCTTGGCGCAGATTTTTTTGGCGCAAATTTTTTTTTCTGTTTCCGGCGTCATACGTGTCGCCGGAAGTTGCGTCATTTTTTTGACGTTTTTTTGCACCAAAAGTGTCGGCGTTCCGGATGTGGCGTCATTTTTGGCGCCAAAAGCATTTAGGCGCCAAATAATGTGGGTGTCTTTTTTGGCGCTAAAAAATATGGGCGTCACTATTGTCTCCACATTATTTAAGTCTCATTAATTATTGCTTCTGGTTGCTAGAAGCTTGTTCACTGGCATTTTTTCCCATTCCTGAAACTGTCATTTAAGGAATTTGATCAATTTTGCTTTATATGTTGTTTTTTCTATTACATATTGCAAGATGTCTCAGATTGACCCTGAATCAGAAGCCACTTCTGGAAAAATGCTTAACTGAGTTTCAGTTCTACCAAAGCTAAGTTCATTTATTTTAAATGTTATAAATGTTTATCTTTAGCTATGGTTTGTAATAAGTTATTATGATATACTTTTACATGCAGATTCCATTAGTATTTATGCTTTATACATTTCCATTCTTAAGTACAAGAAATGTTTAGAAGATTTATAAGAAATATTTTTTCTGATTAAGGCTTTGTCTGACTTCGTGCCTTCTAATACAATTTTTAGGTCTTTTCCACTTCTTTTTTAATTATTGAAGTTTCAAATGACCAACAACATACTGATTTATCCTTCTCTGATGATGTTTTTTTCTCTTTCAGAAATTCTCTTCATCAGATATTGACACTAACAAATCTACTTTTTTATAAATTTTTTATTAAAGTACATTTGTTCTTTGTTGAAGAGGTGTTGATTATTTTGGATATTAAGGTAACTAGTTCTTTAAGACTAGCTGACACTATTTCTGCCTTTTTATTCTTCTGTGATTTCAGAGGGTTTCTTTCCAATTCCCCATACTAGGGAATGGAATAGGCTGAGAATTCTCTTTTATTCCTTCTTCAAAGGTTTTAAGCTATATTCTTTGCCAGCAGTTAAATTCAATTTGGAGGGTTTTCCAATTTATTGGGGCTATCTCTACTCCTACTAATTATGCTATTGTTTCTATAGCAAAATAGTATTTATTTTCCTTTATATAGTTGTATCTTATTTATGGAAAATTATTTAGTTTCAGGTACTTTTCTTGGTCCTGTGATATTGCAATTGCTTCATTTTTTCTGTTTACTTTAAGATCAAGTATCAGATTATGATTTATTTTAGCATTGTTAAAGGGACAACATTTACTAGACTAGGTGCTGTTGCATTTGTCTTGTTTTGCATTTTGCAAGTCCTCTGTTTTGACTGGTCCTTTAAACTGGACTATCATGCTAATGATTTCATTTGTGTCTTCATTTTATTGAATATATTCGCAAATGAGGGTTAATCTATGTCTTTAGCTATTTTAGCTAGAAGAATTTTGTGATTTAAAAAAAAAAAAAAAAGAAAATCCATATTTCTTTTGTTCTAAGATAATCAATTATTTGTTTTATAATTGGATTCAATTCTTAACTGTTACTATGGGCTTCAAGATTGAGTTATAAGACTAAAACTTTAAGCTTATACTAGTTTGGTTGTTCTTATTAAGGAACGAATTCCTGAGTTCTTTCCCAAGTAACATGTTTATAATTGGGGTTCGAATCAGCTCCCTAATATTGCGATGTACGTGCCGTATTCCAGCTTGGCTGGTAAGGGGCAGGTTTAGACTTCTTTGAAATTTATTTGGTTCTATTTTGTCCAAATTTCTTTGATTTTATTCCAGTAAGGCTAACACTTTCTTTAAGTGTGTTTCTGTCCTATATATTTTGGGTACTGTTGAAGCATGGCTGGGCACCCATGGGGTTCAAGCGCTGCTCAGACCTGGAATCTTCTGGGGTATTTCTTCCAGTTCCTTTTTAGGAAAAGGGTTTGGAGTTTTATTCAAACTATTTTGCCTTTTTATGGTCATTGATAGCATTATTTGTTTTCATTAGATACAATAAATGCATATTTTCATTTTTCTATTTTCATTCAGATTATTTTCTGAGGACGCGGAATCTCATATGATTCACTTGCTCTTCAGGACATAGTTAGAGGATCTTTTTTTCAAAAGTCCTTGATTCCTCACGTAAGGGTCACCTTTTTTAGGTTTCCAGATGGTTTATGTCACTGTCTTTGTCTCTATCGGACAAGGGACAATTTGTATTGGGTTCCGTCTGTCGGTACCTTTAGTCTCTATTATTTCCTTCAGTTGCTATATATGCATAGAAGTTTTAACAGCATTGGATTCAATTCCCTTTGCTCATTTTCAATGGAAAGATCCTTTCCAGCTTTTTATGAGTGTTGTTTCTTCAAGAACATGGTTGGAGGATCAATTAACCAATCAGTTTGTTGATTCCTCAGACAAGAGTAACCTTTTTAGGTTTCCAGATAGATTCAGTGTCCATGACTCTGTCTCTGTCGGACAAGAGACATCTGAATTTGGTTTCAGCTTGTCGAAACCTTCAGTCTCAATCATTCCCTTCGGTAGCTTTATGCATGGAAATTCTAGGTTCTTATGACTGCTGCATTGGACGTGTTCCCCTTTGCTCATTTTCACATGCGACCTCTTCAGCTCTGTATGCTGAACCAGTGGTGCAAGGATTATACAAAGATATCTCATTTAATATCTTTTAAACCGATTGTTCGACACCCTCTGACGTGGTACAGACCACCATCGTTTAGTTCAGGGGGCTTCTTTTGTTCTTCCAACCTGGACTGTGATCTCAACAGATGCAAGTCTGACAGGTTGGGGAGCTGTATGGGGGTTTCTGACAGCACAAGGGGTTTGGGAATCTCAGGAGGTGAGATTTCCAATCAACATTTTGGAACTCCGTGCAATTTTCAGAGCTCTTCAGTCGTGGCCTCTTCTAAAGAGAGAGTCGTTCATTTGTTTACAGATGGACAATGTCACAAATGTGGCATATGTCAATCATCAAGAGGGACTCACAGTCTTCTGGCTATAAAGGAAGTATCTCGAATACTTGTATGGGCGAAATCCAGCTCCTGTCTAATTTCTGCGGTTCATATCCCAGGTATAGATAATTAGGAAGCGGATTATCTCAGTCGCCAAATGCTACATCCGGGCGAATGGTCTCTTCACCCAGAGGTATTTCTTCAGATTGTTCAAATATGGGGACTTCCAGAAATAGATCTGATGGCTTCTCATCTAATCAAGAAGCTTCCCAGGTATCTGTCCAGATCCAGGGATCCTCAGGCGGAAGCAGTGGATGCATTGTCACTTTATTGGAAATATCATCCTGCTATATCTTTCCGCCTCTAGTTCTTCTTTCAAGAGTGATTTCCAAAATTCTAAAGGAGCGTTCGTTTATTCTGCTGGTGGCTCCAGCATGGCCTCACAGGTTTTGGTATGCGGATCTTGTCCGGATGGCTCCTTGCCATCCGTGGACTCTTCCGTTAAGTCCAGACCTTCTATCACAAGGTCCTTTTTTTCCATCAGGATCTCAAATCCTTAAATTGAAGGTATGGAGATTGAACGCTTGATTCTCAGTCATAGAGGTTTCTCTGACTCCGTAATTAATACTTTGTTGCAGGCTCGTAAATCTGTATCTAGGATGATATATTATCGAGTCTGGAAGACTTGCATTTTTTGGTGTTTTTCTCATCTTTTTTCTTGGCATTCTTTTAGAATTCCTAGAATTTTACAGTTTCTTCAGGATGGTTTGGATAAGTTTTGTCTGCAAGTTCCTTAAAAGGACCAATCTTTGCTCTTTCTGTTCTTTTTCACAGAAAGATTGCTAGTTTTCCTGATTTTTATTGTTTTGTACAAGCTTTGGTTCGTATAAAACTTGTTATTAAGTCAATCTCTCCTCCTTGGAGTTTGAATTTGGTTCTGGGGGCTCTTCAAGCTCCTCCGTTTGAACCTATGCATTTTCTGGACATTAAATTACTTTCTTGGAAAGTTTTGTTTCTTTTGGCCATCTCTTCTGCTAGAAGAGTTTCTGAATTATCTGCTCTTTCTTGTGAGTCTCCTTTTCTGATTTTTCATCAGGATAAGGCGGTGTTGCAAACTTCTTTTAAATTTTTACCTAAGGTTGTGAATTCTAACAACATTAGTAGAGAAATTGTAGTTCCTTCATTATGTCCTAATCCTAAGAATTCTAAGGAGAGATCATTGCATTCTTTGGATGTAGTTAGAGCTTTGAAATATTATGTTGAAGCTACTAAGAATTTCCGAAAGACTTCTAGTCTTTTTGTTATCTTTTCTGGTTTTAGGAAAGGTCAGAAGGCCTCTGCCATTTCTTTGGCGTCTTGGTTAAAGTCTTTAATTCATCATGCTTATGTCGAGTCGGGTAAAACTCTGCCTCAAAGGATTACAGCTCATTCTACTAGGTCAGTTTCTACTTCCTGGGCGTTTAGGAATGAAGCTTCAGTTGATCAGATTTGCAAAGCAGCAACTTGGTCTTCTTTGCATACTTTTACTAAATTCTACCATTTTGATGTGTTTTCTTCTTCTGAAGCAGTTTTTGGTAGAAAAATACTTCAGGCAGCTGTTTCAGTTTGATTCTTCTGCTTATAATTTCATTTTTTTTCATTATAAGATTTAAACTTTGTTTTGGGTGTGGATTATTTTCAGCGGAATTGGCTGTCTTTATTTTATCCCTCCCTGTCTAGTGACTCTTGCGTGGAAGATCCACATCTTGGGTAATCATTATCCCATACGTCACTAGCTCATGGACTCTTGCTAATTACATGAAAGAAAACATAATTTATGTAAGAACTTACCTGATAAATTAATTTCTTTCATATTAGCAAGAGTCCATGAGGCCCACCCTTTTTGTGGTGGTTATGATTTTTTTGTATAAAGCACAATTATTCCAATTCCTTATTTTTTATGCTTTCGCACTTTTGTCTTATCACCCCACTTCTTGGCTATTCGTTAAACTGATTTGTGGGTGTGGTGAGGGGTGTATTTATAGGCATTTGAGGTTTGGGAAACTTTGCCCCTCCTGGTAGGAATGTATATCCCATACGTCACTAGCTCATGGACTTTTGCTAATATGAAAGAAATGAATTTATCAGGTAAGTTCTTACATAAATTATGTTATTAGGGTACCTAGCATGGTGCCATATTTTATAATTAATATAATTTGGCTTAGGGTAGATTTAACTTTTTTATATAGAGGAATGTTTAGTATAAAACAAGCCGAATGTGAGTAGGCCAAGAAGGTTCCCTTTTCAGAATTTCCAATTGAAATGATGGATGCTAAGGTGCCATACTTTTTCGTATAGAAGTATATCCAACTACTGGAAAATAAACTAAATCTGGGGGGAGCCAAGATTGTTTTAATAAAGGAAATGCTTGCTTCCTTATTCAGAATTGTTTCCATTTAAATGCATGGATGAAAGGGTGCCAAGTATGATGCCATATTATATGATCAATATCATTTGGCTCAGGCTAGATTTATTCTTTTTAGATTGAGGGATGCCCAATTAGCATAAAACAAGCCAAACATGAGTGAGCCAAGATGGTTTTCATAGATTAAAAGCTTGGTTACATATTCAGAATCTCCCATTGAAATGCACGGATGCTAGGGTGCCAGGTTTGGTGCCATATTACATGATCAATATCATTTGGCTCAGGCTAGATTGATTCTTTTTAGATAGAGGGATGTCCAATTAGCATAAAACAAGCCAAATGTGAGTCGAGATGGTTTTCATAGATTAAAAGCTTGTTTACGTATTCAGAATCTCCCATTGAAATGCTTTGAAATTAGGGTACCAGGTTTGGTGCCATATTACATAATCAATATCATTTGGCTCAGGTTAGATTGATTCTTTTTAGATAGATGGATGCGCAATTAGCATAAAACAAGCCAAATGTGAGTGAGCCAAGATGTTTTTGATAGATTAAAAGCTTAGTTACTTATTCACAATTTCCCATAAAACAAACCAAATGTGAGTGAGCCAAGATGGTTTTCAGAGATTAAAAGCTTGGTTACTTTGTGACTTCCGGTGGGCGGAGCAACAGACTGGCAGCAGGCATGAAGAGCTCTGCATACTGAGCTCCAAAAAAATGTTAAATTCTGCTGCCAGCCTATTTTCCCCACACACCAACCTTGTTGGGCATCCTTGCGGATAGCAATCCCAAGTGGCAGAACAGTGTGAAGGGCTAAACATCGCCCTTGTCCCCAGAAGACAGTAAGTGCGCAACAGAGCTCAGACCGTGGGCGCCATCTTGGATCGCGGCCTCCCCACTCCAGCACCCGCAACGGCCCGAGTAGACCCATCGTGAAGACACAGCCCTTTCTGGCATCGGATCAAGGGGGGTGAGCTGCTTACGGTCATAGACCGGCTTATCTAGCTAAATAAGGGCAGTGGTGAAACGGAAGTGAGGGGAAACATAGCAAACTCACAAAATTCAAGAGACACAGATACAGAGCAAGTAAGCCACAGCTCTGACCTATTTTAAGTATTCCCTGAACATTGGCGAGTCCTGCAGGTGGTCTGAGGTGAATTATGGACTAATTAATGCTTTAAAGGCTAGTGTGATACATTTCTGTGACACTTATCACTGCAATACAGTACTGAGGCAGCCACTGCATATATAGCCATCCTCTCCCAGCTTAAGGCTGCCCCCCTCTTACATGGACACTCAAGTAAAGGTTTCCTAGTGAAATTCATACCATAAGGAGAGACCCTGGATGTCTGTCACTTTCCCCTCCAGATTCAGTGCAGTTAACCATACACAAAGACTTGCAACTCTTATTGTTTGTGGCAGATTTTTGGGGAGGAGAGAGAGAAAGAAAGATGCAGAATAAAAATTGTATGCAATTTGCTTAGCTAAAGCTCCCCCCCCCCCTCCTGCATGGACTTTCAAGCAAATGTTTCCTAGAAAAAATCATACCATAAGGAGTGACCCTAGATAACTATCCCTTTCTCCCCCAGATTCAGTACAGCCAACCATACACAAAGATTTACAGCTTTTATTGTTCAGACTCGAACATTTGTTTGTGGCAGAAGAGAGAGAGAAAGGAAAGCGGCAGAATATAAGTTCTATGCATTCAACTGCTTGGCTATATCCCTGCATATATTGAAATTTCGTCCTATACTGCCATCTAGAGGACATTTGCACTTATAACAAGCAAACTTCAACAACACTGTAAAAAGGCTAGTGAAGATTTTGTATGAAGCTTGACCAGTATTTCACGCCTGTTTCCAACTCGTTGGCGGGAAAGATGGCTTCCAGAAGCAAACACTCAGAAAAGAGAAAGCCCACGGTGGACTAACATATGGATTCTCCACCCTCTCCTAGACCCTCAAGTGCGATTACAACAGATTCGGCTGCACTGCTTCAAGAGCTCAAGTCATTATTTCTACCAAAGATGGAGTCCCTCCAGGCAGGAGTGGACACTCACTAGTGAAGTATGCCAATTTTCCACTAGAATCACTCACGCAGAGCAACACATATCAGATGTGGAAGATATGCAAACCTCTGCCTCAGTGAGGCAGCTTCAGCACCAAATCCAAGCACTTCAGGAGAAAGTAGACGATCTCGAAAATTGTAGCCGAAGAAACAACCTTCGGGTGGTGGGGGCTAGAATTCATAGCCTTAACAGTCCCTAAGCTGCTAAAAATGAACACAGACCACCTACCTCTGGATGTGGAGCGTGCTCATCGTATAGGCCCAGATAAAGGCCTGGAGACCTTGAATTCTCAACCACGCCAGGTAATCTTCAAATGCCTTAACTACCAGGAAAAACTTGCCTTGCTGAGAGCATATTGAGGCCACACTGGAGACCTGGTTTTTGAAGGGAAACAACTGTAAATCTTTCAGGACTTTTCCGCTGAAGTGACCAAGCTTCGCAGGGACTTTGCTTCACTGTGCTCTCGTCTGTACAAAGAGGGGAAACAGGCCACGTTGTTATATCCTGCAAAGTTGAGATTGCAGACACCTACTGGACCTAAGTTCTTTCATACCCCTAAGGAACTGCAGTCATACCTAGACAAGGAAACTCAGGATGATGTACACTGACTCTAGATGCCTGATCTTCTTGCCCCTTTTTTCCTTTTTCTTCCGTCTCTTTATGGGGAGGCCGAAGGTTAAGGAGCTCTCCTATCTTGGGGGAACCCTCAGTACAGATCCTGTGAATGATGGACTGCTCCGATGGTTCATAGTTTACTGGTTACTCCAACTAGTACTGGAGCTGCAGAGGACTGCTCCCACTCCTGGTTTCTTTTACTGGACAATTAGAGTTATAAGTTATAGAAAAATTGCACTTTCACCCTTTATTGTTGAATTTTGCTATGTTGAATGTTGTATTCTGTCGCTGTATGTTGGGATGGCAGTTATTGTCTTGCACCTTCTAACACCTTTACAATTGTATCATGTTGTTCGGGGCCCTGGGGGTGGGATGCTCTTGTCTCTTTGCATAGCTGCATCTAGACCAGGAGAGGACTTATTCCTCTTTGCCTTAAATAATGGGCACAAAGTTTTTCACTTAAGCACACCTACACTACATATTCAGACTATGCAAATCTCCTCAGGTAGCGGCCGGATACCTTGGTCCGTACACCAATTATTGATATTTTCTGTTCTTTTGGTTCTATCTTATGTTGCAAAGTGCTATCTTCCTATATGCCTATGCCCGAGGGTGACGGACGCACATCTGCCACCACAATCCCACTTCATCAGAGCCACCAAAGACACTGGGATTTGTACGGCCCAATTTCTTAGCAATTCTAACTTTAAATGAAGTGATACTCCACCTGGCCGCATAGACCTGCTTAGATTGTTCTTACACAAGTGGCTGGTTTCGATGACTGTGTCTCAGCTCTTTGCTGTTGTGGCCTTTACCCTCAATGTTAATTGTCCCTTTGGACTACCCTCAGGCAACCCTATGCTATATTTCTTGGCTCACTTACACTTACTTGGGGTTGCCGGAAACTGCACTATAACCATAGTACGTATCCTGCAGTTTCAAAAACCCATATCGGCTCCACCACCGCAATCACTAACATGTTCACGTTTACTACTGACTACCTCATACCCTGACAATGGTCTGCCCCCCTACTCCAAAACATGCTTGAAAATTTCCTCCCGACTGGGTATAATTTATGTGTTAATAATTAACTTTGGATTATCTTGCTTGTATGAGGGGGCCTTGGGGACGTCATCATGTGCTCTGTTAATGTCATTGTTTTTTTATTCTCAGCAGCACCTGCACCTCCACTCCAGGGAACCCCTACCTCAACGGCTACTGGAGCCCTGGAGGCCATGTATCCGGCTTTTCAGCTTCTCTCTTCTCTTCCTAATTGTGAGTACAACACCCTGGCACAAAATATTAAGATTATTGGCAACTTGACCTCATACTACACCGTGCAATTAGCACACCTTATCACTTTATTTCTCCTCCCTCAGGAAAAACACAGAATGCTTGAATTAATTAATTTCCCCCTACTTAGAATATGGCCTTGTGGTGTAACATAGTTTCATGGAATGTTGGAGGTATCACCTCCCCCGCCAAGCGTAGTAAAATATTGCACTTCTTAAACTCAATACATGCTGATATAGCCCTTTTACAAGAGACCCACTTAACTCAAGAAGAACACGACAAGCTAAAAATTAGATGGGTAGGGCAGGTCATAAACACGCCTACAGAGGGCAGAAAGAGGGGGGTAGCTATTTCTCTTGTTAAGTGTATCCAGTCCACGGATCATCCATTACTTGTGGGATATTCTCCTTCCCAACAGGAAGTTGCAAGAGGATCACCCACAGCAGAGCTGCTATATAGCTCCTCCCCTAACTGCCATATCCAGTCATTCTCTTGCAACTCTCAACAAAGATGGAGGTAGTAAAAGGAGAGTGGTGTATTATAGTTAGTTTTTTTCTTCAATCAAAAGTTTATTATTTTTAAATAGTACCGGAGTGTACTATTTCATCTCAGGCAGCATTTAGAAGAAGAATCTGCCTGCGTTTTCTATGATCTTAGCAGAAGTAACTAAGATCCACTGCCGTTCTCACATATGTCTGAGGGGTGAGGTAACTTCAGAGGGGGAATGGCGCGCAGGTTATCCTGCAATAAGGTATGTGCAGTTAAAATTTTTCTAGGGATGGAATTTGCTAGAAAATGCTGCTGATACCGGATTAATGTAAGTTAAGCCTAAATACAGTGATTTAATAGCGACTGGTATCAGGCTTATTACCAGAGATACATACTCTTATAAAAGTGTAATATAAAACGTTTGCTGGCATGTTTAATCGTTTTTATATATGCTTGGTGATAAAACTTATTGGGGCCTAGTTTTTTTCCACATGGCTGGCTTGATTTTTGCCTAGAAACAGTTTCCTGAGGCTTTCCACTGTTGTAATATGAGTGGGAGGGGCCTATTTTAGCGCTTTTCTGCGCAGCTAAAATTACAGACAGAGACATTCAGTTTGCCTCAGCAGTTCCCTGCATGATATAGGACATCTCTGAAGGGCTAAAAAGGCTTCAAACGTCGTGTTTGAGGAAGGTAACAGCCACAGGAGAGCTGTGGCAGTTGTTGTGACTGTTTTTAAAAACGTTTTTTTCATTGTTATTCCGTTTTTGGTATTAAGGGGTTAATCATCCATTTGCATGTGGGTGCAATGCTCTGCTAACTTGTTACATACACTGTAAAAATTTTGTTAGTGTAACTGCCTTTTTTCACTGTTATTTCAAATTTTGACAAAATTTGTTTTTCTTAAAGGGGCAGTAACGTTTTTTATATTGCTTGTTAACTTAGTTTAAAGTGTTTTCCAAGCTTGCTAGTCTCATTGCTAGTCTGTACAAACATGTCTGACACAGAGGAAACTACTTGTTCATTATGTTTAAAAGCCATGGTGGAGTCCCATAGGAGAATGTGTACTAAATGTATTGATTTCACCTTAAACAGTAAAGATCAGTCTTTATCTATAAAAGAATTGTCACCAGAGGGTTCTGTCGAGGGGGAAGTTATGCCGACTAACTCTCCCCACGTGTCGGACCCTTTGCCTCCCGCTCAAGGGACGCATGCTAATATGGCGCCAAGTACATCAGGGACGCCCATAGCGATTACTTTTCAGGACATGGCTGCTATCATGGATAATACCCTGTCAGCGGTATTAGCCAGATTGCCTGAATTTAGGGGCAAGCGCGATAGCTCTGGGGTTAGACGAGATACAGAGCGCATAGATGCTGTAAGAGCCATGTCTGATACTGCGTCACAATATGCAGAACCTGAGGACGGAGAGCTTCAGTCTGTAGGTGACATCTCTGACTCGGGGAAACCTGATTCAGATATTTCTAATTTTAAATTTAAGCTTGAGAACCTCCGTGCATTGCTTGGGGAGGTGTTAGCTGCTCTGAATGACTGTGACACAATTGCACTGCCAGAGAAATTGTGTAGACTGGATAAATACTATGCAGTGCTGGTGTGTACTGACGTTTTTCCAATACCTAAAAGGTTTACAGAAATCATTAATAAGGAGTGGGATAGACCCGGTGTACCGTTTTCCCCCCCTCCTATTTTTAGAAAAATGTTTCCAATAGACGCCACTACACGGGACTTATGGCAGACGGTCCCTAAGGTGGAGGGAGCAGTTTCTATTTTAGCAAAGCGTACCACTATCCCGGTTGAGGACAGTTGTGCTTTTTCAGATCCAATGGATAAAAAAATTAGAGGGTTACCTTAAGAAAATGTTTATTCAACAAGGTTTTATTTTACAGCCCCTTGCATGCATTGCGCCTGTCACTGCTGCGGCGGCATTCTGGTTTGAGGCCCTGGAAGAGGCCATCCATACAGCTCCATTGACTGAAATCATTGACAAGCTTAGAACACTTAAGCTAGCTAACTCATTTATTTCTGATGCCATTGTTCATTTGACTAAACTAACGGCTAAGAATTCCGGATTCGCCATCCAGGCGCGTAGGGCGCTATGGCTTAAATCCTGGTCAGCTGACGTGACTTCAAAGTCTAAATTACTCAACATTCCTTTCAAGGGGCAGACCTTATTCGGGCCTGGTTTGAAAGAAATTATTGCTGACATTACTGGAGGTAAGGGTCATACCCTTCCTCAGGACAGGGCCAAATCAAGGGCCAAACAGTCTAATTTTCGTGCCTTTCGAAATTTCAAGGCAGGTGCAGCATCAACTTCCTCTGCTTCAAAACAAGAGGGAACTTTTGCTCAATCCAAGCAGGCCTGGAAATCTAACCAGTCCTGGTGTCAGGTTAGGAAATGTCCAGAAGAAGACCCAAATGCTAGGGCGAACTTAAACAACACCCTTGCACTCTGAGTTTAATCCAGGACGTGACCCCACGACAACCTCCAAAAAACAAAGTACTCACGATATGGAGCAGGGTTAGCCTGTGCCAAAGTAATTCATGATATCAGCCAGATAGACTTCTGAATAAGGAACTGGTTTCAGGAAATGTCTTCCACAGTATCAGGAGAGCAGGGATAGTCCACTTATACTCAGACAGAAGAAGGGTAAAACAGGAAACAGTTAATAATGCAGGAGTAGGTCATTTGTTATCAGGCAGTCTGAAGGTTAACACTGTGTAGACAGTCTTTGCAGAGTAATGCAACAGGTAATCAGGCAGTTTGAGGGTTAACACTGAGTAGACAGTCTTTGCAGAGTATGCAACAGGTAATCAGGTAGTTTGAGAGTTAACACTGTGTAGACAGTCTTTGCAGAGTATGCAACAGGTAATCAGGCAGTTTGAGGGTAAACACTGGGAAAGTCAGAACTTGCAGAATTAACAACATGTAATCAGGTAGTTTGAAGGTTAACACTGTGTTGTCAGAACTTGCAGAGATAGCAACAGGTAAGCTGGTAGTTTGAAGGTTAACACAGATTAATCAGTACTTGTTGAGATTGGCAACAGGATATCAAGCAGTTTGAAGGTTTACACTGAATAATTGTATTTGCAGAGTTTGGAAACAGGTAAACATGCAGATTGAAGGTTTCACAGAAATAACAGTATTTGAATAGTTTGGCAGTACACAGAGTAGTCTGAATATGCAGGGTTTGCAGCAGGTAAACAGGAAGTTTGAAAGTTTCACAAAACAAACAGTACTTGCATTGTTTGGAGACAGGTAATCAGGAGGTAGAAGGTTAATCCAGCATAGTAAATCCTTGAAGAGATTGGCAACAGAAAAGCAGCAGTTAGAGAGATTCCTCAGCGAAATCCTATCAGAAGCCAAAAAGTTAACAAACAAACTGGCACTGGAGAAACAGGAAGCCAAGAATAAAAAGCCTGGTTGTGACATCATCAGGAAGGGGTGGCTCAGACACCTGTCAATCAAGCACACAGAGAGGACTGCAGAGCTTCCCAGCAGCTGGGCGTGACACCTGGAACAAGGGCAAGCAGGCCAGAAAGCCTGCTGCTGCCTCCAAGACAGCATGAAGGAACGGCCTCCTATCCGGCAACGGATCTAGTAGGGGGCAGACTTTCTCTCTTCGCCCAGGCGGTGGGCAAGAGATGTTCAGGATCCCTGGGCGTTGGAGATCATATCTCAGGGATATCTTCTGGACTTCAAAGCTTCTCCTCCACAAGGGAGATTTCACCTTTCAAGATTATCTGCAAACCAGATAAAGAAAGAGGCATTCCTACGCTGCATGCAAGACCTTCTAGTAATGGGAGTGATCCATCCAGTTCCGCAGACGGAACAAGGACAGGGTTTTT